>NC_138155.1:8186900-8189400 GCF_964199315.1 Orbicella franksi
TAAATTAATTTTAATAGTCATCTGTTGGTGTGCTACGATTTACACCAATATTTAACCAAATAATGTACAGTGTAAATTAATTAACCAAATTATGCTGTTTTCAGTTGACCAATGCTACTACATGACTACATTGTAATGTGATGCTGAAGCGCACAAATTTACAAACATGCCCGGTGTCAACTTGTCAAATGTATGAACTGGCCAGCCAGTCTAGATTACAAAACTTTCTGAAAGTTTGCCTTACCAGGTAAGATATTTCTTAAAGCATATTTTGTAATTAATGATTTCTCAGATATTGTTTTCTTCAAGAAAAGATTCATACCCTATATGGAGGTTTTTTTCTTTAAGAACTCCCTCCTCCTGTTACTTTGGAATTTCTAATAACTGGCCATGAATGGGTGTTGGGTGTAAATATCTTCTGGAACTGCACACTCAGATTAAGTCAGCAAGAACATCAGTATTTATCCTGACAAAGTCTGATTTTCAGATTTTCGACAGCCTGGATGGCCCTTTGATTGGGACTGTGCACACTGTTGTACTGCAATGTTCCAGTTTCTTGTTTAAACCAAATTGCATGTGTGCTCAAAAGCAATTCGCCAAGTTCATAACAGTTATATATGTTTGCTTTGCATCTCAGGGTAGAGCCTGCCACTGTGAAAGTTTTGGTACCATCCCTCTAACATTTGATTCACTACTGTAGACACTCAGTAAACAACTAGCAATGAAGTACACTGTATATCAATGAAAGGAATGTCATCTGTTGGTTATAAATTATAATTGATATGTCTTTGTATGTTCGGTGGTGTTCAAGTAGCAGCTATACACAGAATGATTACATCCCTGTTCCTGTCAGTCAATATACCAACAGTGTACACATGGGCAGCCTGGATAAAAACATCAAATATTTTCAAAGCAACCACGGCCAGGTGAGATATTTCTAAAGAAATATAAATTCAAGGTCCTCATGATTGCTTATAGGGATTGATTTTTATTGTAAACAATATCTTACTAAGTGCATTTTTCTTGTGTACTAATTGTTGTAGAACACAGAGACCACTGTCATGACAGAGATATTAATGTGTGAAAAGTTCCATAAAAAAATGCACTGGGAGCAAATTAAATCAACACAGATGCAGCTTCTGAGAGATCCCCAATATTAATGAAACATACATTGTACATACATGTAAAAGAGTTCAATAATTTATTACTTAAGATTGTAATGCTTTGTTTGGTTTCTCTATATTCACAGACAACTTGATGCCATATTAATTTCTGCACTAAGTTCATTGAACAAACTGACTTGGAAGTTGAGTTCTGCAAGCCATACTGAGAGAAGTAATATCATACAGCTGTAGCTGCAACATTGTGACAGATGAACTGTATTACATTATTAAGAAACACGTATGATACATGTATTAACTAATTATTTAAAGTGTCTGTTAAATTAATCAGTTTTTCTGAGAGATAGTTTACTCATCATGTCATGGTTTATTTAAATAATTGCGTTTTTGGCTTAAAAATGATATTTATTGTGCTTGGTTTATGTTGCTCTTAAATCAATTTTGTGATAACCTGTATTGGGCATGGCATAGATTAATATTTTGCCAACACGAAATGGAGAACTGGGTCTTAAGCAAAGTTGCAGGATTAGTATTTTTGCAGAAAGAAAGAGTCGTGAAATTTGACATTCTACCGACAGCCTTGCCATTCGCAACGTCCAGTAAGGTTAATTTGATCCCTAGTGTTGTACAAATAGTGTTCTCTAATTTATAAATTATTTCAATCTGTTGTTTAAATGATTGCCTTATAACCTCATGTCCAGCTTTGGTGCATGCAGGATATTGATGTATTGTTTATCCATTTTGCTGTAAATTATCTTTAATTGATGTGTCATCAGAACATATCTTGGATATGCTGGCTTTTTCTGACAAATGTACCTATGCCTCATAATCTTTGAGTGCGTTTGGTTGTGTAGTCCAGACAAAATATACGTACATAATATAACTTACTTATAGCTTACATGTACTTATAATTCTTGGTATAATTTAATTGTAACAAAATTAATTAATGGAACCCAATAACAGCTCCTGTAGTGCACAATCTCAGTCGAGAAAAAGAACAAATCACATTGGAATTGAATAATAAAATTATTATCAGAAGCCTATGCAAGTATTCATGATCAGCAACATAATATCATATTTATCGTTCATGCCAGAGTGATTTTGCTTATACTTATACTTTGAGAGATGGTGCAAACCATTTCAGCAAGAGGAGACTCCATACAGAAATGAAGATAGCTAACTATCTTTGGGGATCAAGTTAGAAAACAAAACTTTTTAACTTTTTACATGTGTATACTACCTTGGTATTTTTGTGAGATTTCATTTGGTAGAAATTTGGGGACTGAGTATATTGTAACCACTGCATTTCAGTCATACCCCACAACAAAAAAATGTGTAAACTTCTTTTGTGTGGGAGTCCCAGTTGTTCACTAAGAGAG
>NC_138155.1:8194400-8311900 GCF_964199315.1 Orbicella franksi
TGTGGTTCAAGTGCTCTGTAGTGAAATGTGATCGAAACAAATATAGGGCGCGTTCACTAGACATTGTTGAGTCCTGCCTTACTGGTTTTTAAAGTGTCAGTGACACTGAATGGATCTGCAGGACTTGCAATAAAAAAAGTCTAAAAAAAGTCTGAAAAAGCAATTGTCTAACTTGCAATACAAAAGGTCTAAAACAAGGCAGGTTGCCCATCTGTTCTAAAGCCAATAAGATGGTTTTTCCTTGTAAGCCTAATGTATTGAATTTCACATCACTAGAAGAGTGACTAATATCACCTCGTATACCTTTAATGCAACTCTGTGAACTATCTAGGGTTGGTCAATTGTCTATTCGTGGAAACATTGTCAATGTGCCAAGTGATGTAAATTCGACTGTTGATTGTCTACCAAGGCCAAGAAGCAAATCACAGACCATTCCAATAAAACTTAAAAGGCGACTTGGTTACAAGCATCACTATCAGTTTCAGATTGTCAGACCTAAGAAAGTATTAGATGCAGCCAAATATCTTGTAGACACTAGTGAATTATTTAAAACTGAAGGCATAAAAGTGCAAAATGCATGGCTAGATGGCATAACTTCGCAACCCATGAAGAGTGGGGTGAGTTTGTTCAAAACTCTAACGCATCCAGTGCTGATGTGCAAACTAATGAAATCTTCAAAAATTGTTAAAACAATATTTCACTGCTGATGTTCATAATCCAGACAGAGAGAAAGACACTAAAAGGATTACCAGTGTTTCCTGTCAAAATGTTATATATATTGGATGAAGACCTTATTTCTATAAACATGCTCAACTAATGGCTGCTTATTAACATGATGCACTTTTCAACTTAACACCTTACAAATGCAACACTTCTTAGTTCCAAAAGAGGCAAAGGACAGTACTTCATAGAATAATTACCACATACCATGAGGTAGCTCGAAGGAGCCTTTGATTTATTTAGCGAGACAAAGGCGGGGGGGGAGGGGGGACGGGGGAGGTGTAGTAGGTAGGTTAAGTCTTCATGACAGCCTAGTGGCCTATACGACCGGTGCTTATCACGGTTTCCATGGCAAAAAGCGACTAGGAGTATTGGGAGTGGGACTAGGACATGGGAGTGGTCATTAATGTACACTTTTTTGATTAAAGTGAACTAACTAGTAGCCCTTTCACTCCCAGGATCTGAGAGTCAATTCTGCTGACTACGTGTAATACCACACATTTCTTTATTTGCTAGTCCTGAGCATATTATGTTAAAACAAGCTAATGTCTCTACGTTGATAATTCTACTGAGTCTCATTACTGTCCCCTGAATGAAGACTTCACCTTAGGAGTCTATTAGAGATTTTTAGCAGGGGTAACACTGACCTTACGCAACCTTCCTACCGGCTCCCAAATGGAATGCTTAGTGATTTAATATTAGTGATTTACTGATTTATTCTGCTTATTGATTTTTTTTTTGTTTCTTTTTTTGTTTGTTTGTTTCTTTTTTCTTATTTTGTCTCCTTACTGCCCCTCCCCCCGAGATTTACTGCCAATCAACGTCCTGACATAAATACTATTTAATTTCCCTCAACAAGAGAATCTGGGTAAATTTACCAAATTTTCTGCTTTAATTATGTCTTTTTGTAAGTAAGATTGTAAGATTGAGCAGAAAAACAACAAGTTATTAAATTTGCACTGTGTTCAACTTTTCTCATGTAGACAATGTCCATTTTGAATTCTATTTCAAATAGCTATTTTGGGAAGCTCAGGAGGGGGGGGGGGAGATTAGTATGTCTTTTCCCCCTAAGCATTCCATATAGCTATTTGAAACAATAGAATTCAAAATGGCTACCATACGTGTATTCGGCAGAAAAAAGAAAATTCCATTGCTTAACTGAACTGCTTAAATAAAGCGAAATAATCAGACAGAAATATTTAGGTGTAATTTTTCTCTCTGGTTTCTGTGTCGCATGAAACAACCAGGAGTTTTTCTACTTCTCCTTGGAAAGGATGCTAGTCTATTACATAACCCTGAACGTTTAATTCACTGGTGCCCGCAGATTATTTTATACACCTGGGTAGAGAGAGGTACTGTGTGACTCAAGTATCTTACCAAAAAAATAACACAATGTCCCAATATCTCCAATATCTCCAATACCACTGCTGCCTTGACAATAAAGTTCTATACACATGAACATGTAAAAAAAGATTGAAATATTGTTTATAGCAGGATATGTAACAAGTTTATTCAAGGGTAAGGGGCTGTTGGACTTAACAGGTTTAAATGCAGCGTTCAGGTGTATTTTCATTGTGAAACTATCAATGTATATTGCAGGTTTCAAATCCATACCTGCCTACAAGTATTTTCTATTATAGATTGTCAGTGGGGTATAGCTTTAGTCAGTTAACAGCTAATAAAAGCCATTTAGTCACTCCTCAGTCACAGCGGAAAAATAAAACGTTCGTTTTATTGTTCGCGCGAGGTCAAAGCCGCAAAGCGCAAGGGAAAGACCGAAACGGCCAGGGCTGAACTTTGCAAACGTCGTTTATTTCCTCCAAACGAAAACAAGGAAAACAAAACATCTACATCTGCTGAACCACGCATTCTTCGCAAAAACAGCCATCACCCAAAGAATACTGGTGAAGAAATGTAAGCAAGGGGTAAGTTATTTGCATCTTTACTTTAGGTTGTGGGTAAATAAACACTTTAAGGGGTTCATAAAATTTTGTTTATTTCAACAGCTTTCTGATTTAGTCAGTGATAACAAACCCACGGAAACTTTCTGGATACAGAATCATTGATCTGGGTTTCTTTCAACAATCTTTAAAGTCATGTCAACACTGCAAATCTGGTAAAATAAGATTACATGCCTTATGCAATATAATCAAATTGTCCAAAGCAAGCTTTCACAACAATGTTTTGAGTGAGGTATATAATTTAAATTTCGATCCTATCCATTTTTCCTACGGTCCCTTTCTATTTCTGAAGCAGTGACGGAAATAAAGAAAGGATGTGTGAGCCTCATTTCTGTTGTATGCCATAAATGTGGCAGAACAATTGAAATTTGTACTTCCAGACAGCACCACAGTGGCAAAAGAGGTCCTGGAGCTTATGACATTAACACACGAGTCACTCTTGGTGCCATTGACAGTGGAATAGGATATACACACATCAGCAGCCTTTAACTGCATTAAATGTCCCCACAATAAATCGGAGTGCATACAAGCGAAGTGAGAGGGAAATTGGTCTTGCCTTTGAAGAGGTTGCTGCCAGTTCTTGCAAAATGCCTATGGAAAATGAAATTGATATAGAAAAATCTCCCTGACCCTGGTGGCTGGGCACCTCTTTCTATTTCATATGATATGCAATGGTTAAAACGAGGGAGGGCCAATGATTCACTAACAGGACATGGAGCAACCCTGGGCTCCAAAACCAAAATTCATTGACTACTCTTGTGCAAATAAGTTATGTCGTATCTGTGAAAGTGCTCGATCAAAAGGTCAAGAGCCAGCTCATCGTGACTGCCACCAAAATCACAAAGGTTCGTCAAAATCAATGGAACCTGAAGTAGGAGTTAGATTACTTAGTGATGGTCCTAAGCATGGTGTAATGTATTCTGTTTTCATTGGAGATGACGACAGCTCCACAATTGCTAACATTCGCGAGGAAGTGGCATACAATGTAGAAAAATGGTCTGACAGTACTTATGCGACCAGAACACTTGTGAGTCACCTCCACAAGATAAGATCCGAAAACACAAAACAAAACAAACAAAAAAAGCAATTTCCCTGGAGACTTTGATTATTTGCAGAAATGCTTTAGTTACTGTTTAAGCTAAAACAAAGGGGATCCAGAAAAAAATGAGAAATTCACTTGTAACTATAGTGCCCCATGCATTTGGCGACCACAAAAAAATGCAAGGAAAACAAATTGAACTGGTGCAAGTGGCTCCAAAATCCTGCCACTTTTTTCCACAATGATCTTCCAAATGGTAAAGATCTGAAGTGAGAAAATCTGAAGGAGAATTTAACTATTTCTGTTTCAAGTATACTCCATTGACACTGTTATAAACAAATTTGTGGAAAACGCCTCTTCACAGAACAATGAAGCTTACACGGCACAGTTTTCTAAAGGTCAAGTTCGTGTTATGCGTTTGGTGAGCTTCGATCTATTTTGTCTTGTTTGAAGGTTTGTTTATTTGTTTGTTTGTTTTCTCATTTTGTTTTCTCGTAGTGGTGATTGATAGCAACGTTACACGCAATCGGCGTTAAGTTGGGTTTTGATCTTCAGCATTGAACTGAATAACGTTTTTAATCTGTTCGCAGACTGCGTTTAACCTGTATTTCATATCGTAAAATCCAGCGACATAATGAGAAGAACTCTGTCAAACCAACCGTTTCATTTATTACGGACACCATGCATCAATCAATGAAAAGTTCCTTCCTAAGCAGGAAGTGAGCTACGGACCTTGATTTTACAACACCTAAATGCCTGGCAATTACTCAAAGAGATAACGAAGATAGAGTAGTAATAAAAAATAAAAAAGAAAAGAAAAAGAAAAGAAAAAAAGAAAAAAAGAAAAAAAATGTAACAAAATGGAGGTCAAAGAAAGAACTGACATTCCTTTGAATTGATATATCGCCTACTTTGGTTTTTTGCGAAAACAAACAGAAAACGCTTTAGACCAAGTTTCACTGTAACAGCATCATTGTGAAACTTTTCTTCGATTTTCCGAGGGTCGCTCGTGCGTACGTACGTATATGGTCCTTGTGCTAAGAGTAGGTTCCTGCTACCCGCTGAAAAATCTACTGGTTTTGGTTTAAACGACGCAACATGAACTAACAAAACACAAATTAACATTTTTTTGCAATCTTTATATATCTCACACAATCTGCAGTGTTACTAAGATGACAAGAGAGGAAGTGCCTATTGGTTGCTTTCTTATGTCAACAATTATGGCGTTGAAATTATTCAGGTTGTGTTTACGCCTTTCATGTACTCCGTTGCTTATGTACAAAAAGATCCGACGTGTTTTTAACTGAGCACGAATTTTTCCGATGCCTGATAAAGCGCAACAATCACGCAACGGTTCCGAGCGAAACGCACTTTGGGTGAAAGAACCTCAATGCGTTACACTTGCCACAGCATGCAAGATAGCGGATTGCAGAGAAGCAATGTCTAGTTCCCAGTGCTCCTCGGCTTGATTCAGAGAAATCGTAAACTACCCGTCCTGAAGGGAAGACCTTCGTTCTCAATGAGTGCACCAATATTCACTTACTTATTTTTACATAGAGTTTACTCGAAATTTAGTTTTTGTTATTATTATTATTATTATTATTATTATTATTATTATTATTATTTTTAATTCAAACAAAGAAGAAGAAAGAAATATTAGAATGCAGACATCGGGAGTTGAGCCCGGGGAAATTTATTCAAGGTACATTCACTTACCCACTACACCATCTGAAAGACGCCGAATTTGTTAACTACACGTACTGCAAACCTTAATATATGTAATTCAGTGTCACGCAAACCACAAATTGACAGCTAACCGCAAGCAAACCGGAGAAGTGTTAACCATATATATAGGGAACTAACCTGGCCTTATCCATTGTTACTTTATATAAAAAGTCGCGAAATGTTTATCCGGGTCTCTATGATTTCTGTACCAAAGGTCAACAGCATTAGACGATTGATTTACGCCGTCGTCCAAAAAAAAAGGGCAATTGAATCGCTCAAGTTTCTCCTCCCAAAGATAAAGCTTCTTCCTTTTTAGTCTTTAGTCTTAGGCGTGGGACGTTGTCTGTACCCCGCATTTATCAGACTCTAGATGGCAGCCTTTTTATATGTTGATACGAAAAATAACAGTTTTTATAAGGATAACATAAATATAAGCGAAGTTCCGCCTGTTTAAAATAGTTATTATATGT
Source organism: Orbicella franksi (assembly GCF_964199315.1). NCBI lineage: Eukaryota > Metazoa > Cnidaria > Anthozoa > Scleractinia > Merulinidae > Orbicella > Orbicella franksi. Next base: position 8,200,316 of record NC_138155.1, read on the forward strand.
ATGTAATTGAGCCTTTTTACCAATGTCACGCAATGTCAACAATTGTTCGTATGTGTTTTTTTTTTCTTTTAAATATAGAAAACGCGCCTCCGCGTGCGTATGTAGCAATTCTATGAAGTTTCATAAGAATCCGTTGCAAACTCGTAAAGATAAGGAGTCGCAAACTTACAAAGAAATGTGTATCAAAGCGCAAGCGTTGCCCCCTGGTATACATCTCTTTGTAAAAATTGGCAAGCTAGAAGTCCCATATCTTTTTATGAGTTTGAAACTCATTTTAATGAAACTTCACATATTCACTAAACCCGGCATGATAAATAGAGCGGTGTGGTTTATTTTGTTGTTCGAATGAAAAAGAAAAAAAAAATTGAATGAATGAATGAATGAAATAAACGTACAGAAAAGCCGGGCATCCTTTGTTTTGCATGGTTGAAGATTTGAATGATTTTCAAGCATGCACGACGAATGGAAGAAATGAACTGAGTAATTAACATGCATTTACAATTTTATTTATTTCGGTTGTAGCTCTATTTATAGATTTTAATTGTATCATTATGTAGTATATATATAGTATTAGGACCTCTATGTAAACCACTTTTAATGACGGAGCTTCCTAATAAAAGATTGTTACTACTACTTTTAGTCGTTTGATCGATTGATATAATAGCAACACTACCTTCATTTACGAATTATTTAATTAATTCAAGTTCAACAGAATTTCTTTCTTTATTCGCAACGGACAGAAATACCTTATTCACTCTTAAACACGGAGCGATCCTCTAAAAGGCACGGACACGCCACCTTTGAAGTACTTTGTTGGCTTTTTGTGCAATGGTGGAAAGCTGAAATAACGGTCGCATAATATAGACATCGTGGAGAAATAGCGTTTTTTTTTTTTCGTTAAAACAACGGAGTCATTTACGTAGAATAGCATATAAGGTAAATACTAAAAATACAGTGAAAAGAAAACTTATATCAACACTTAAGAGAATGTGTTTGGCAGAACAAAACCTATGAATTATCTTCGTCACTTCATGGAACATCCAAATTTCGCCGCTAACTAAACTAATAAAGCTGATGCCTGCGATCAATGAGCTATCTGTTTCCATTAATTTCATCATGCCGAAAACGAAAGTAAATCTCGTAAGAGGTGATTTTGGTTGGCCTGTGAACACAGATTTATGAGCGTTATGATGGTGCAAACAAAATGCAAATTAAACAACGCTGAGTTGTTCCTCAAACTGTTTCATATTCAGAGCAAAGAAATTGGAAAAAAAGTACTATGAAGAAACAAGAGAACTTGAAAAATGGCAAAGTGAGATTTCACCTAAATATTGATGTTAGAGAGGAGAAGGAAGACTCATGACTGAATGTAATAAAAACAAAAATTGAGTTCGTAAAAGGCCGACTGAATTTTTGCGGCAAGAGTACAAAAGCAGCCAATTTTCACCTTATGGAATCTCTTTTATACAACTGGCTGAAGAACATGACCATATTAACGCAGATATAATATATTACCTCCGCATTCTGCTTGCATCTGCGTTTTTTTTACGAGTTTTAGTTTCCAAACTTATTTGTAAACCGCGTTAGTCCTCGAAGGAGCAAGGACACTTTGGTATCAAAAGAACTAGACATGGCATTTTATAAATCTGAGTGAACAGCTCGAATTCGTATGATAGGCTTTCGCAAGTAGAAGAACAAAATTATGCAGTTGAAATTAAAAAGTCAATTTTCTTTGTAAACTCTTCTCCTGATGACATAGTTCAATCAATTCAAAAGGCATTGTTTAGTTGTAAAATAAAACAGAAAATTACACCCGTTGCTCTCCTGAATTTTGTCGCAACGCGCGAAAATTAGACCCGAGTGAATGAGCCAATCAAAGGGAAACATTGGTCGTCCATTGGGGTTTGTGATTAGAGACCTTAAGCACCAGGACGGGAGCCACGCCGACGGCATACCGGAAGTTTATTTTTTCTCCCAGTCATGCGCAGAACCTGAAAAGCTGATTGCAATCTGCCGTCGTCCTGACTTTGGCGACGCCACATTCACTGTTCTGACGCAGTGCGGACAACGTGATAGTTCATCGCAAAGTTTTAAGTCCTTTTCTTTGATTTACCGTATTTTTTCTTACGACAGATAAAGAAGTACCTTTCTGTTGTTTGCTGTTATAGTTTTTTGAGGAGAAATTCTATGATGAACATCCCTGAAGCAGAAACATGCACATGCGCTGGCCCAAGTCGCCAGTCGGCAAATTCACAGAATAACACAAGCTCGAAAAAGTCCATTCGTTAAGATCTATTGCATTTATATCTTCTGTGCTTTAGTTATCACTGATCCAATTTAATATGGCCAGCGAAACTAGGGCAACTTATCTTTTACTCCTAGGCAAAATAAATGCACCTTATTGTTTACATTTTAACGCCGTTTAAACTTTTTTGCCACCAGAAAGCGCTTCTAAAACTGAAACTAGAAAATTCCCACCAAAACTTCTATTCCTCTTCACCTCTCTTGATTGAAATGCTTTGAACGAGAAAGTTAAGACAAGCAGCTTGAAATATCCGTTTTATTGTGATAATTCAGCAGCTCTGCAATGTACTGGACCGAAGAGCATGACAATTTGATGCGCCGTGAGATTCTTGCTCTAGATCCATTCGAAGTTGCCGTCGCAGTGTTGCTTAACATGTTCAGGCGAGAAGAACGCGACGCCAGTCTCGCCCCAGCATTTACGTGGATGTGCCGTCGCCGTCGCCATCCCCCGTCTTGGTGCTTAAGGTCTCTATTGGCTGGCTGAACACCTCAGACTCGTTATAGAGGATCGCTCCGTGTTTAAGCACTTATTATTGTTATGCGTTTCTACGAAACGTAAACAGGGTCAAGGGTTCGCCGAAAGGTTTTTTTGTTTTTTTGATTTTTTTGTTTTTTGTTGTTTTTTTTTCTCAACAGTTCGATTGAATTTACTGAGTTGATAGCGACAAAAGTAGTCCTTTAAGCGTAAAATTCGGTGGTTCTTTGTTAATTGATGAGCATTTCTTATAATTTACAAATGGCACGAGTCTAGGGATCGCTAGATATTTGAGAGTTATCATCGGAGCTCATACACGACTTTCATAATGTCCGACGGCGCGCGGACCTGGTAATGATTATGCATGAAAACGAGGCCAGAAAGGCCTCACGCTCGGTCGTAAACAAAACCATCGTGTAGTGGAAAGGTCAAGTGGGAAAAATCTGGCAGGGAAAATCTGCCTAAAACCTGGATCCGTGCCTTCGATATTTTCTCGGATTCGTACGTCGCCTCTTAAGAGAAAGACACCAACAGAAAGGAACATGTGCGAACCAGTGGCATCGACTGCCACCTGCTTCAAGTCCAAGCAGGTCGCGTGCTTCTGCTGAGAATGTCGTCGAGTTAGATTTGGAAGAACAAGAGGAAGTATGTGTCGGTATAACATCTAGAGATGTTGAAATCCAGAATGTAAACGTGAAAGAAAACGAACATTGTGATTTGATGGAAATCATCGCACGCAAAGGCAAAAGAATGGAATAATTAGAATAGGAAGTCAATTACCTCAAGTCACAACTACAAAAAGCTCAGCATCAAATTACAAACCTTATCAAGAAACAATTTACGCTTGGAAATTTGAAATCCATCAATAATACAGCACCTTTTTACACCGGTTTTAATATCTGGGATACTTTTGAGATCGTGTACAATTATCTTGAGCCTGGCGAGCGAGGAAAAAATATTGTGTACTGGCGGTGTGTAAATGCTGAGGTTTCTTTCGATTATTACCAGGATCAGTCAGAGGAATCTTTCACAAAAAAAGGGGAGAACTAGGTCTCTCAGGCTAATGGACGAATTTTTTATTGTAATGTGGAGACTAATACAAGGGTTTCATGAAGAGCATCCTGCACACTTGTTCAACGTGTCAACTCCAACTGAAAGTAGGATAGTCATAACTTGGATAAACTTTATGTACTTTAAAATTGGTAACAACAACATTTGGCCTTCAAGGGAAGCCATAGACAAAACAATGCCTGAAGCATTCAAGAAAAAATATGGCTGCACTCGAGTTGTAATTGATTGCGCAGAGGTAAAATTTCAAATGCCTAGCAGCCTACAACTGAATGGAGAGCTCTTCAGTAGCTATAAACACCACAAAACACTTAAGCTAAGGGTCCTGGAGGAGCAATTACATTTATGAGTCCGTTATATACTGGAAGCATCTTTGACAGAGAGATAGTCAGAAGAAGTGGCCTTTTGGATCTGCCCTTTCAAGACAAGGACTCTGTAATGGCAGATAAATGTTTTACTATTTCTGATTTGTTACCTATAGGGGTTTCACTGAACTTGCCACCTTTTCTGGGAGGATCAAATCGAATGCCTGCTGAAGATGTGGTAAATATCCAGTAAATTGCTAGTCTCATAATTCACATTGAACAGGCTATCAATAAGATAAAGAACTTCATATTTGGGACAGAACAGAACCCCTTAACCGAATAGGTGCTGTAAACCAAATGTGGGCAGTGTGTGCATTCTTGTGTAATGCACAGCCCAATATAATATCACTGTGATGTAATGGTTACACTGAAATCAGTAATTGCAAATATGAAAACTGTTTATCTTTACTCTTGTGTTCAATTTTTTTTTTTTTTTTTGGTTATTTCACCACGGAAATTAATGCCACTGCTTAGAGATATATGATCAAACAGAATGAAAGACCCAAGATGTTTTTCAAATTACCTTTAATTAATCTTCCAGTAATTCCATCCAATTTATCCCTGGTAACAATACTTGGCATGTGGTTCATTTCGATCAAAGATTAAGATTAATTGCCAGAGTCCCAAGATAATTCTTATTTTGTGATTAGAATAAAATGTGTTCATATTTTTTCGGTTCATTGTATACAAAGGTGATAGAAATTAGAAAGAAAACTATTTCAAATCATCCAACCACTTCTCAAGAAAATTATTGCTACCTTTGATAAGAACAAGGTATAATAATGACCCTTGCTTTGATATTGTTTACACTATTGCCAGGTAAACCAGGTGCATCATGGCCTGTGTCCACTAGCCACTGTTCACAGAAGCGTTTCCTATAATACCAGGCGTAGTCAATCGATAAAAATCAATATTGGAAATCAATCGATTCAATCGATATCAATCGATAAATCACAGCATTTTTCCTTTATCGATTATCATTGATTGCTCTCGGCAATATATATCAATCTTTGATTGATATCGATTGCTATCGATTAATATTAATTATCGGTTTATCGATTGACTGTGCCTGGTATAATATCATAGTTAAATAAAATTCTGAGGATCACAGGACATTACTACTCTAAGCTTGTTGACTTCTTATACGCTCTTGAGTAGTAGATGAAGAAAATAGTCTAGAATATATCAATATCCACCCCATGGAAGGCCATTAAAAATTCTGATGGGGTTGGGTGTGGGTTTTTAGGGGCTTACCCAAAATTATCGAAAGTGCAAGCCTAAAGAATTACTTCCGTAGGAGAGGTATGAAAATTTTCTTGAATAACATACTACCAATGATGTCACTAACTGTAACAAAGGCGCAGTGGTTATCAATATGTTCTCATTACTGGGGGTGTGCATAATGTTCTGTGCACTGAAAATCTGAATTATCAATTTGCACTTGTAGTTGCATGCACATTTTGTAACACCAGGCAACTGCTATCACTGGCTTCCTTACAGTTTCCATGATACCTTTTTGGAGATGCAAATTTAATAAAATGAGTAAAATAGTACATCACTAATTTTTGCTTAAGGTTTTCCCAAAACATGGGGTCAAATAGAATTATTTGGACATAAAGGCCCTTGCTGGTGTATATTATAAAATCGCACCACCTTGCTCCAGTTGCTACCATCTGCCCCTGCACTTGCGCATAATAGGGGTGGTCTTCTTTTAACTTGCAGTCAGTGTCACTTGTTTTCTCCATAAAAAATTTAGGGTCAGAGCAAGCATCCAAGGGAGTTACATGGTATTTAGTGTATGAGCATTTCACCCCAGCTAAACCAAAATGATCCACACATCCAAAATCAATTACTCTTGCATCTGGAGTTGCTCTAATAATTGGAATGCCCTGTGATACAACAAATCCACTTGGCAAAACCTTGACAGGTGTTCTCCTGCTGCTCATAAATTTCTCATACTCCACTAGAGCTACTGGTTTTTACTTTTTTTTTCCATGCTCCAAACATTTTGATGACACTGGCTGGGGGTTCAAAAGTGTTTCAGCAAAGTTTCCATGATTTCGCTGGGGTTTGGAAATAAGGTGGAACTTTGACGCTGTGAATCTCAAACATCGCACTTCTTTCCATTTCTCACACTCTGCTTGTTGTCTTGTTTGTCGTTCCATTGTATTTACTTCCTCTTCATCCAGCCTCAGGGTATCAATAAGTTCTATTTCCTGATCAGTCAAATTTCCGGGAAGTACCATGTCCTCAATGTTCCTGAAAGGGAAACGTGGATACTTCAAGCCTTCATTATTTGGGGCTTGTAGTCTGATCTGAGGATACAATCAATTGATGCAGCGGCTATGAAGTTTGACTCAGTTACTGCAGTCTGGTAGGATAAATAGGATCCAACCTGACAGGGTCCAAATTTACTATTCCCCCAGTCAGTATTCCCTGTTTCCATGGATGCCAATTGTGACAGACCCATATTAGGATCAATGTTCTTGAGTGCATTTTTAAGGACCTCTTCTGCATTCTTGTAATGAGTAGTTTTCCTTCTTGCATCATACAAGAGGCACCTCAGCCCTGATCGTGACCTTGAATCCTTATCTTTTGTTTTGGTAACTTCAACTTCCATAACTGGCTGTGGGACAATGTTTGAGCCCCCACATTTCTTGTGCCATTGCTTCAGTTGAGATGTGCAGGCCAAGGGAGCATGCTCATCGTCCTCTTCAAATAGGTCTTTGGTAGAGGAACAGTTAAACAAGGAGAACTTACACAACTTAAACATTAGGGCCAACACATGATTACAGAATCCCACCTTGCCTGCTACGCATGAACAAGGCGAATTCTTTACTTCGCCAGTTGCGACACAAAGGGCAATCTTTAAAGTATGTGGCGGGTCGCTCATCTAAAAGCTGTGATACCTTTGATCGCTGTTACACTAAATGTCCTCGTCATCCAGGAATTGTTTGGCTTTGATTAGGCCTGTTCGGACTGAGTGGTTGTTTATTTTGGCATGGATTTCCCCGATTTCATATATAATATGGCGATTCATTTCAACTCTAGCAAACATTGGCATCTTCTCTAATGAAGTACATTAACGATCGTCGGGAAACTGAACCAGAACACCATCTTCGCTGCCAATATTAGTGATAGTACTCGCTCGTTCTTTTTTACGACTGTAAATTTTGTCCGGATCATCGTCGACAATATTCTTATCTTTACCAGCTCTGATGTACTCGTGTCTCGTTTCACAAGCTCCGCTTTTGTCTTTAGACCATTTCTCGAATCACCTTGGCACTTCAGCCAGAATCGCAGTTCCGTGGTTTTAAGCTCTTCAGGCTTTCTTCCAAGGAGGGAAGCACCGGTAATATCATTTTCCGTAAGAAAAATCGTATTTGAAGAATCATTATGCAAGCTACTTGAAGAGGACGCCATACTGTAATAAACAAGAAGATCTGTTAGATCTTATAACCGCGCTTTTAAACTTTAACTGTTTGCTTGGCACTACCGTCGGAACGCAGTGCACATTCCAAAGCAGTCATTGATGATTCTTTTCTTACTGTAGACATCACATCACTTGATCAACACAAACTGTAATATATAGATTTAGGCCAGCCTAAAAGCGGAGCTCCTCAGGTATTTTTCGGAATGTTGTTACTAATGAAAATAATCCAACATGAGGTAAATTGCGAATGATTTAATAGCTTCAGCCGGAACTAGTATTACATCAGCAGATCGAGGTGTAAGATGGTGTGATTATAAAATATAGAGCCATGATTTCAAGGATTTCTTGGAAGGCACCAAAAATCTTGATCACAGAACAGAACTGTCTTCTGTGCTTTTCGGTGCCATTTCTTGTTCTTTCCTATCTTATTCAGAAAGACAAGGCATAGTTGTTAATCATTAAATTCTTCCTTAGTTAACATGGGGACTCCCACACAAAAGAGGTTTACACATTTTTTTGTTATGGGGACTGATTGAAATGCAGTGGTTACAATATACTCAGTCCCTGAATCTCTACCAAATGAAATGTCACAAAAATACCAAAACAGTATACATATGTGAAAAGGTGGAAAGTTTTGTTTTCTAACTTGTCCCCAAAGATACATTTAGCCATCTTCACTATTGTATGGAGTCTCCTCCTGCTGGAAGGGTTTGCAATAAGCAAAATCACCCTCGCATGAATGGTAATTACGATATATATATTTTTTTTTGCTGATCATGAATACTTGCATAGGCTTCTAATAATAATTTCATTATTCAATTTCAATGTGATTTGTTCTTTTTCTCGACTGGCATTGTGGACTACAAGAGCTGTTATTGGGTGCCATTAATTCATTTTGCTATGATTAAATTATACCAAGAATTATCAATAAGCTAAAAGGAAGTTATGTTATGTACATGTATTTTGTCTGCACTACACAACCAAATGCACTCCAAGGTTATCAGGCATAGGTACATTTGTCAGAAGAGCCCAGCATATCCAAGATATGTTTTGATTGACACATCAATTAATATCATTTACAGCAAAATGGCTAAAAAATCCATCAATATCCTACATGCACCAAAGCCAGACATGGGGTTATAAGGCAATCATTTAAACAACAGATTGAAATAATTTATAAATTAGAGAACACTATTTCTACAACAGAATGGAACAAATTAATCTTATCGGACATTGCGAATGACAAGGCTGTCTGTAGAATGTCACAAATTTCTCAACCTTTTCTTTCTGCAAAAATGCTAATCCTGCAACTTTGCTTAAGACCCAGTTCTCCATTTCGTGTTGGCAAAATATCAATTTATGCCATGTCCAATGCAGATTATCACAAAATTGATTTAAAAGCTCAATAAATATCATTTTAAAGCCAAAAAGCCAATTATTTAAACCATGAGTAAATTATCTCTAAGAAAAACTGATTAATTTAAAAGGCACTTAAAAATAATTAGTTAGTATGTGTTTCTTAATAATGTAATGCACTGTATCTGTCACAATGTTGCAGCTATGATATTACTACAAACAGGATGGGTTGCAGAACTGAACCTCCAAGTCAGTTTATTCAATGCACTTGGTGCAGAATCTATAATCCCATCAAGTTGTCTGTAAATACAGAGAAACCAAACAAAGCATTACAATCATAAGTAATGAATTACTGAACTCTTTTACATGTATGAACAGTGTATGTTCCATTAATATAAGCAATCATAAGGACCTTAAATTTATATTTCCTCAGAAATATCTCACCAGGACATAGTTGCTTTCAAAATCTTTGATGTTTTAATACAGGCTCCCCATCTGTAAACTGTTCATATATTGACTGACAGGAACAGGCATGTAATTCCTTTCTTTGATATACAGTGTACTTCAATGTTAGTTGTTTACTGAGTGTTAGTAGTGAATCAAATGCTAGGGGTTGGTACTCCAACTTTCACTGTGGCAGGCTCTGCCCTAAAATACAAAGCAAATTTACATAACTGTTATGAACTTTGCCACTTGCTTTCGAGAGCAAATGCAATTTGCTTCAAACAAGAAACTGGAACATTGAGGGTTACAACAATGTGCACGGTCCCAATCACAGGGTCATCCAGGCTGTTTGGTTGTAGATATAACTGCACAACTGTATATGAGTTCAGCTTCCAGAAGAAAATCAGAGTTTGTCAGGATAAATACTGATGTTCTTGCTTAGTCAATGAATGAATGTGCAGTTCCAGAAGATATTCACACCCAACACCCATTTATGGCCAGTCTTTAGAAATTCCAAATTAAAGTATCAGGAATCAAGAGCTCTAATAGAGAAAAAACCTCCATGTGGGGTATGAATCTTTTCTTGAAGAAAACAATGTCTGAGAAATCATTAATTACAACATAATGTTTAAGAAACATCTTACCTTTCAGAGAATTTTGTAATCTACACTGTCTGGCCAGTTCACATATTTGACAAGTTGACACTGGGCGTGTTTTTAAATTTGTGCCCTTCAACATCACATTACTATGTAGTAGGACTGGTCAACTAAAAACAGCATAATTTGGTTAATTAATATACACTGTACATTATTAGGTTGAAATATTGGTGTAGATTGTTGCACATCAACAGATAGAGAAACTATTTGGACCTGAATCATAACGAGTGAAAAATCGTGCACGAGACATTTACATGTACATGTAACAGCCCTCCACCTCAGAACCATCACAGATATGATATGATATTTTTAAACTCTCTGAAATTTCAGATTATTCAAGATTAACATATGCACATACATCATCTGGGGCAACCCTAAAACACTGAATTTGGAAACCAAAATCCGGAATCCAGAATCTGGAATCCGGAATCTGGAACCAAAAACCAGAATCTGGAATCCAGATATTATGAATGATGATAGAAATAATTCACTTCAGCAATGTCTTATAAATAAATATGAGCAAAAATTATTTTGTTGTTACTTATTTTCTTGGCTTTACTTCAGCCACATATTGTAATTGCTAAAAAATTATTGACTAGTTCTGAACAACCCTTAGCTATATATCTGGCCTGGTTGTTCAAAAGCTGCATAAAGCTATCCACTGGGTACATCACTATCCAGTCAGGGTTACTGATTTTTTGGGTGGATAGAGTTACTCATAGCCTGCGAGCAGGTTCTAGTATCTGTCTTTAGTATCTGAGCAGGATGAATAGGTGTATAGTGTTTTTCTGCATTGGCATGTCACCAAGAGCCTTCATGCGGCTTTGCCACTCATGCCCTGGTGAGAGCCCGCTTCTTGTCTAGATCAAATTGCTCTGAGAAGACTGGTGAGCAGCACATTAACAACAAGCTATTATACGCTATTGCGGTGAGTTTCTGGCAGTCTTTTAGCATCTTTTAACAACATGTGGTCTGATCTGTTAGCAAGTGAGAAGCAGACGGAAGTAAGTGTGCAGCATTTCTACAGATTGTTTTAATATGATGGCCGCCAAGAATATGAAAGGCTGATTTGTCACAGTATCAGTGTGGAAATTGTGTTAATCTGGAATTGGTCTCGTATCGGTTGGAAAAATCAAATTTCATATTTAGGCCAGATGGGTTAGCCTTTGGACTTCGAAAGTGGGGGGCGTGACCGTCAATGTACAGGGGGCTGCCACTGACGGATATCCTGTTCTCTATGACATTTTCTATCTTGTTCAGTATCTACTAGACATAAAGGATAAATTTATACTCCCGGTAAATTGAAGATCACTTATTAAACAAAATGGCTATTACCAGCAAGCTTATTTTAGACACTCTCGAGGTGCTTGGAATAAAATTAAGACGCACTTTACTAGATTCTCATAATCATAGCCCTCACTAAAAATAACGGTTGCATGATTTCAACAGACGGGGAATTTTTGTTTCAAAAAAGGTTAAGTTTGAAGTCCTTTTTACTTGGCAGCTTACTTTTTACAGTCGAAAAGCTAAGCAAAACAATTTTCGTGTATTTGAAGAACTTATATTCTTTGATTTCCGGATTCCGGTTTCCAGTTTCTGGATTCCGGTTTTTGGTTCCAGATTCCGGATTCCAGTTTCTGGGTTTTAGGGTTGCCCCATCTTTAACAGAGTGTTTGCTTCACATTCAGTTTACACATGGCTGTTATCCAGTGTAGGCAGACTTATAAGTTTTCCGTCAAAAATATATTGCAACAACTGTTGCATCTTTCATTACCTATTCTTGTGATGAAATGATGCAAAATCCAAGAACAAGAAGTCATAAGCATAAAACTAACTTACGTGGTAGTGTTTACAGTTCCTCTTACTGTCTGCATATGCTGTCCATAAACTGGTGCTGCCTGGACAATGTACATTATTTTTCTGATCACACCTTTTAAAACGTCACTGTTATATAATTTGCTCTGAAAAAGCAATACATGAAATGTTATGCCTTTGGCACTCACCAAATACCTTTACATGATGTATAATGTACACCATATCAACATTCACAATTCTTTTAACTTTCATTGTAAATATTTTGTGTCATTTTCCCTCACTTGAAGACTGGACTTCCACATTAGGTGATAATTTGCCTCTGGAATCTCTATGAATTCACAGGGAGTGATAACAATTAAATCGTGACAAATTTTAGCAAAGTAGGCGTTCAAATGTCAGATTTTAATGCTAAGTTTATACAGTAACTCTACATTACCCTTCGTATATATATATAACCTCTCAATTATTGCACCCATAGACAGAGGGTGTGCTGGGGGAAGAAATGTTCTAAACTCTCTGAACTTTTCCCCCTTACCTGTAATAGGATGACTATTATGAACTACGGTTTGTAACCAACACCAACATCAGGTTATGTATACACATGTATGTTTTGTTGTCGTCTGTAATCATTCAAAAATAAAAATTTAAAATCCTCCACAAAGTTCATACTCAATAACACTGCTACTGTACATGTAGTGCTGTTACTGGAATTCAATTTAAGTGAGACTGTTGCAACAGCTCTGTCAAAATTGTTTGTAGCAGAAGGCAGGATAACAGAATATACATGTAGCACACAGAAAAGGCTAGAGATACATACATGTCAGTTATCAGTTAGGATTTGGTGAGCTTCTGTGCTGTAGGTATGGTGGAAAATAATAGATTATCAGAAATGAAGGTTCCTGAGACATTTTGACAGCACTGAGAGGAATTAATATATAAATTCACAAAAGAAGGAGAAGTTCTTGCCCTGTCCAGTTCTCTGTAATAAAAATATCATTCAGATACAAGTCATTTATTATACATGGTTTGTGTTTGAAGCCGATATAATGCACACTCTGTTGGCCAATTCCAGTGCATTATTTACATTTACATGGTATACCTCGGTAAAATCATAAAACATTGCGTGCGACTAAAAAAATATAAAAAATAAAAAATAAAAAATGAAAAGAAATGCCTAATTCATAACAATTTAAAATATTCAACACTAAAATGAATGTAATTCTTTACTTGAAAATTATTCTCCCGTAATGCCCATGGGCCAATTACAGGCATGCTAAAAAGTCCTAACACAAAGTAAAAGGAAATTAAGAAAACTATTGCTTTTTTCCGGAAAATTGTAGTGACTGAAGACAATGATGGAACACTCTGAGAGTGCATTCTATCAACCTGATGAGATAAAATTTAAGGAGAATACAGAATTCACAAATTTATGTCACAAACGAATTGGTTCAGGACAGGAGAAAGGAAACTGTACAGCCAGGAAGAAACTGAAACTTTCTTCGACGAGCAAAACAGTATGCATGCACAACAAAGAAAACAGTCAGTGACATTCATTTAATAAGTTAGTTAATAAAAAAATTAGTGTGAAAAAGAGAGCAGAGAGAGAGAGTGGAGATAGGAGAATGCTCTCTCAAACTAAATTGTGTATATATGTATGTAAAAGTTATTCTTATTACCGAGAAATGGTCAGGGCAAGAACTTCTATTACACTGTTCAATTTACCGAGTTAATTAGTACCATCTCACTTTTTAGGAACATTTCCATATTAAGTGTAAATTAATACCGCATTGGGGAATAACCTCTTATTACGAAAATAGGGTCTATGTACGCCCACCAAAAGCAGTGGTACAAATAAAATGAAATAGCCAATCAAAATCAAAGCAGAGCTTTATTTGCAGACAGGATTGCCATGCAGAATCGTCTACTCGACATTTTGGACTATATAAGCATTTCACCAAACCGAACTAATTGGACAGACAACAAAATAAAACGAGGAAATCTACATTATAAACACAAGATATCACTACATCTGAGCTGGAGTATCAACAGCAAATCCCTTCTCAATGAAAGGTGACCGAATAAACGAGAGGATAAAGAAAATTCGTTTAAGCTTGCGGTGTTAAAGTTTAAAAATTATTCACACTTAAATTTGAATATTACTGAGAGTCTGTATTTTTGCCGACGGCTTAATTTAGCTTTGCAGTCATTTTATTGGCAGTAGCTTTACCAGTCTTCAACCAAATTAACCTCGGAATTCACAAAAGCATTTCGCCAAACCGAATAAATTGAACTAACAAAACGAGGAAATCTCCCTACTTTGTAACCACAATATGCAAATATTCACATAGGAACAAAATTAAATTTAGCAAATCCTGTTCGCTTCGGCTTAAAATGGTTTTTAGACCTTCCTTGGTTTTCAACAACAGAAGAAGAAATTTTAGCAGTCTACGAAGCGGCAGTGCTAACTAACTCAGAGAAAACTTCAAAACTGGCCCGGCCGTGTTTACAAGTACGGTTTTGGCTAAGCTTATTTTTAGACGTGAGGTTATAAGCTTAAGTTGACGACGAAAATCGACAGAAAACTTAATTTGTTTACAACTTACAGCAACCTCCAAAGCGACCCACGTGTTATTGTTTAGAGACGAGCGAAATTAAAACGATGCAATTTTTAAAATCTCTTACAGCCGGGCTTCAAATAAGGAAGACTTTTAATGGATTCCAATTGAAAATAAGCTTCTATCGCCGAGGCAACTCGTTAATTTTCATAGCAAACGCAACAACAAAAGTCACTTACCGCAGGTTGGCAATTCAGTTCGGCCAGTGTAAATCTTCCGGGCAGAAACTTGCAGCAAAAGTTGTGAAGACTGAACTGAAGTTATATTTTCGATAGATCAACGACTCAACTACTTCTTTCCGCTACGTTTACTGTTTTGTAATTTCCCTAAAACACTCGGGCACGTTTGATTTCTCTTGCTCATCACCTGACCAAATCAGGTGACTTTTGAATTTTCTTGCACGGCTGCACAGCATCACGTTCGCGCGAATTTTGAACTTGGCCATGGGGAGTTCGGCAGTCTTCTGAATCAATTTGTCGGGTACTTTCGCCTCCTTTCTATAGCCCTCGTTAGCTTTGGTTCACGGCATTGTTCGGTATTATTTCACCTCCTTTCTCTAGCCCTTGACTAGCTATAATTCACGGCATTGTTCAGTATTGTCTCGCCTCCTTCCCCAGCGCTGGCCCGCTCAGTGTTTTTCGCGATCTTCTTCGCTACTTCTTTGCCTGTTAATTCTTGCTTTCTGTTTTTTTTTTTGCTTCAGTGCAACCCTGTCTTAAAAATATTAGATCAACCTCCGCTATCGTTCTTCTTTAAAAATGCCGCCAAGAAAAATGGCATTCTCCCGCTACAAACCGAGGGTACATGTCTCTGTCAACCTATTAGCTGGAGTATGGCCGCCATCTTGCGCGACTCCGTCGTCGTCGTCGTCGTCGTCGTCGCCGTCGTGCGTACGCGCCCACGAGCAATACCGCTAGCCATGATAACCATCAGAAAATCAATTCATGGGTTTCCTTTTCTTCCCTATATGGGTATGGGGCTGCGCTTGGCGCCCCTTCGGGCCATCGGAGCTCCGCTATTATTGCACCATCATTGGTAGCCGTTGACAAATCTCCGATGATTTAATGGTCTTAATCTAGAACTTTCTTCGAGATATATATGAGCATGAACGATATGAACGACACGATAATAACACTATTAACAACAGCTTTCTTTCTTAAAAGTCATGATTAAATTTAATTGGTGTTTTCCACGAGTAAAGGGCTAGCAAAGTCATCTAATTTAATAATAAACCTCTATCCCGACCGATGTATCGATTTTGGTCACTCCAGTGACCACAGATTGAAAACGTGACAGAAAATTGGTGTTAGTTTCGATTCTCACCAAATTTGGAAAGTGGGATGATCTCGTCATTAGCCAATGACAGGCCATTTTTCAGCCCTTTTCGTCATATCTCCCCCTCGGGAGAATTTTGTCAAGTTAGCTAATTTAGTATGCAAGCCACCGTAATCGCGGTCGCCGTCGGCGAAATGTTAATTTGCTCAAAATTAGGGCAAAATCTTTCGGAGATGGAAGTCAGGACATTCTTAAGGATACAGAAAATAATTTGGGACCAGTTGCTTGCTTCTAAGGCTGAATTAATCCAGAAGTAGGCTGTATTTTCGTTTTGCTGCAGAAAGCCACGCGATGAAATATTATCGGCTTGTTCTGCCGTCGTGTTCTGTTTTTTCTCTTGGTCTTTTTTGTAGCCCGCCGAGGCCAGTCTTTCGTCTAAATCACTTGAAAAAAGTTCGAAAAAGATGTTCCCATTCAAGTTTAAGCTCTCAGGCGACAATTCTGGAGTTTTTTGGCCGAAACGTCGGCTTTGTTATGTCCGTGTTTTTCGGTTGCTATGGGCGACCGTGGCTTCCTTTCTTAGGTCAAGTCTGGGGAGTGAGGTCACAACAAATTCTAATTAATTCTGGTTTTGTTCGATTTCGCTGAAATTTTAACGCGATAAAGCTGGATTGTTAAGGAATAGATTTATTGCCTGCCGATGTGTGGTAGCTATTAACGCTATAGTGATATATCGCTTCGAAGTCAGGGTTTTGAAGAGAGTTTTTTTTTGCAGCGTGTGGGTTCTACATGGTTTTGTAATCGGAAGTTTTTGTTGACCCCGAAGGAAAAAATATCCGAAAAAGGTCATTTCATCGACGATTCAAACGAATATAAATATGTATATGTTCAGAGCTAAATTTCTGGTGAAAAAATATAATTTTTGACGAGCGCTGGGTTTTTAATTTTTTCCCGCCAAAGTCAGTATCGGAGATAAGATTTATTAATGTTTCAACAGCTTTTGGCGAGTAAACATCACAGTTTGCGTGACTCAAAATTTGGCCGAGTGGAAGCTTGGGTCTGGTCGCCGACAAATCTAAAAAAAAAAAAAACGGCTAAACCATGAACCGCGCTCGGCCCATGGCCGCGCGGTTAATAAATGCGATGCTTTGAGGCCTTTGTGACCTCCGAGTCGTTTTCATGCTATTCTCACCAGGCCTCGCGCTACGTCCGCCATTAGGCACCTTAAGCAACAGACGTTTTCGTTGACGACGGCGACGTGACGACCGATAAGAAACTGGGGCTAGAACGGCTTCAGGTTGCGGTCGCGACAGCAAGTTACCATCCTTAAAGAAGGATTTCTCGGGCTAGCGTCACATCTTATTGTTTTGTCCAAAAATAACTCGATGGAATTAAACCTTATACTATTCATGTTTTACTAAGAGATGTAAAATCATTGCCAAAAAATAACGAAACAATTTAAGTTTATAAACTTTGCCTGCTTTGAAATGTCAAACGTAAAGAGCAAAAATTATTTTACTTGTAAAACGTGTATTGCTAAAGTAATTAATTGCGAGTCTTAACCAAAGTTTCTATCACCGCTCATTGAAAAAAAAAAGGTGTATTTTTAGACTGCCAAGATTACACACAGGTAGCATCACGAGCCAGAGCAAACGGAAGCTCAAAAATTCGCCAGGTCCGGTTGCTATGGGGTGATGTCATTTAGCTGTTAGGTTGCTGTCATCGCAAGACTTTTGCGGTTCTATTGTGGTTAGCGATAATTGCTTTCAGTGAGAGCAATTGTGTACAAAAGTAACCTGGTTATTTTCAGATATGATCTGGCCACATAATTGATATTTTATAATAAATTTTCATAACGCGGGAATATTGCGCGGTCATATATATAGAAAAAAGACTTCGACTTCGAATGAACCCGTCATCGGTCGTTGAAAACGGACACAAAACGAGATGTGCCTCTGAGTTAGAAGATATGGTGTCTTTCTGGCGCATTTGTGCGAAATTGAGCCAGTTTCCAATCGAATTTGCCTTGAGGAGTTAAAGAAGGCGCGTGGGTTTTCTTTTCACGGGAAGGGAAACAAAGGAGCTGCCCTGACTATACATTTGGATTGGTTTTCGCTTAAACCATAAAACAGTTGTTGAAAACTAAACGAAACCGCCAGCCACGATTGATTTATACATGACTTCATTCACCTAAGAACGACGGAGAGAACGAGAAAGTGTTTTCAGCTTGCGCTGCCCATGATCAACCTCCCAGAGCATCGAATCAAGACAACAGCTTCAAAACTCAACAAGTCAAACGCACAAAGTTAAGTCTTCCGATTAATATTTTATTTACACCATAACTTACACCCATTGTCATGCTTTTAGATTGTATGGGGACTAGATAGCTACTAAAATGTTAAATCACTATTTTCATTCGTGGGTTAGACCCTAGACTGAAGTCCATGGTACACCAGTTTTCTGAAAGACAAATCCAGATATATAGTAAAATCACCATGTAGCCACATATTATAAATCCGCTCTGGTTTTCCCACGTAAACGTTCTCGCAGTATTTCTACGTTACCGAGTGCTACAGGATATTTTACAAAAACCACATAATTTTTCAGTGATGCGTGACACTATAGGAAACAAAAACAACAACAAAATCGTCATTTTTCCCTCGCTCGTTCATATCATACGAACATGTGACATATCCTTGTCTGGTTCACCCAGGCTGAAGTCCATGCAATACAGTTGCTGAGCGCTTCGGGATATGTAACAAAATCGTCATAGTTATTTTTCCGTCGTGCGTGACATTATAGGAAAATGTTACATATCCTTTTCTGGCTCACCCGGGCTGAAGTCCATGCAATACAGTTGCTGAGTGCTTCGGGGTATGTAACAAAATCGCCATAGTTATTTTTCCGTCGTGCGTGAAATTATAGGAACATGTTACATATCCTTTCTGGTTCATCCAGGCTGAAGTCCATGCAATACAGTTGCTGAGTACTTCGGGATATGTAACAAAATCGTCATAGTGATTTTTCCGTCGTGTGTGACATTATAGGAACATGTTACATATCCGTTTCTGGTTCATCCAGGCTGAAGTCCATGTAATACAGTTGCTGAGTGCTTCGGGATATGTAAAAAAATCGTGATAGTTATTTTTCCGTCGTGCTGTTTCCAGAATAGCTCGGCATTTCTCGTAAAGAATTACATCATGTACTCGAGATTTCTATCGCTCTTGAGAGCTTTGACATAATTTTTGAGATTAACTGATTTTCAAAGTGTCGGTGCACATGATCTTCGAATTCGAATACTAGAAAATTCAGATTATTTTTGGAATCGCTAAGCAACAAACATGTATACGGAGAATACCCTAAACAGGTTTCAATCAGGCTTTCCGCGGAAAATCTGAGAACATTTCTGACTCTCGGGCATTTCTGGGCTGCTGGGCATAGTCACTTCGCTTACTGAATAACAGTGATAACTGAGATTAGCGAAAACGTTTCACCTATACGTGCTCCGTAGCTTTACAAGAGTAAGAAATGTATCAAAAAGTCTAAGTTTTAAACTGGCGTTTGCGCCCCAAGCTAGAAAACACATTGTTTCAACGTTATTTATTCTTTTAATCCAAATTCTTCGTCAGTCGCGCGATTTCCGGAATCGCCGACTATTAAAATGTTTTGTATCTTTCTGACATTTCACACTTTAGGATTATGACACATTCGTGCAAAACTTGACACGTTTTGTGGAACATAAACGATCACCGACAGGGATATGATTACACTGGAATGTTGTAAGCCACTGGATATCCCGTGGAGATGTAGGACTAAAAGTTCTACATCTCCACGGGATCCCAGGTCCGTTTTTTGGTTGCTAAGAACGTCTGGCTCGTTATGTTTGAACAAAATCTTAGCTCACTGCGTTTTTCATTCGACACACTGATCTGCCGCTCAAATACAGGAGTTTCGCCAGCTCTTTTGATAAAGAATCGTAAACAGCATTCTGCGAAGGATGCAATAATCTTGTATTTACAAGAAATAAAATTCAGGCGAGACAATTTGGTAGCGCGAAGTTTTCCAGCTCTTGTAAACATTAAAAATTTACCTGTACACACTGTTCGAATACAAAATTCATCGAGTCGATTAAAGAAGCCTCTCCGTTAAACGAAACATCAAGACGAGGGGATTGCCAAAATAAAACCAATGTTATTTCAAGCTATAGCAATCTACCGATTATACGTTGAGAAAATCTGAAAAAACTAATTATACTGAGCGGCATTACGTTGGATGAAAGCAACCTCTTCGCTGAAGGCTAGTTTGACATGCCAAAAACAATTTTTCAGTTAAGAAAAAATGAGTCCAGGAATACTTCCAGAACATTGTTTTAAGCATAAAGGCAATCATTATGCAGCTTTACCTTGGTTCGGCACCAAAATAGCACAAAAGTAAGCTAAAAGGGATCAAAACAAAAGATTAAGTACTCACGTTTTCGTCGCGACGTGAAACTCCACGTTCTCACGTTCTCGACCTCAGGGCAACGTCAGGTCACAACGTGTTGTACATGCGCGGTTGCCGTCGTCAGGCCGGCGACGTCTGTTGCTTAAGGTACCTATTATCAAAGTTTAAACTGATACATCGTAATAAGGGAAAGTCCCTATGTAACTGATATGGAAATCACAAGCTTCATTCGAAACCGAAAGTGTAAAATTGATTGTTGGGTGGAAATAAGCCAAACAAACTTTGTCTTTCACATATGATTGAAGCTGGGTCTCAATTTGCTGCAAATCAAACAATCTTGTCATATACTTGAAGTCTGCCAGTTCCCTTTCGGGTAAGTACATTGTTGTTTCAAGAAGACCGTCTGCCATATTAAATTTTCCTGCTGGAAGGCAGTTCAACGCTTTCGTTTACGATTTGGAATTTATGCGACTCATTAAAGGACTCATATTAATTGGTGGAAATGTAACAAAAATCCTCTAAGATCGACGTACTACCTGCAAGGTATACTATTTTGCATTGTCGTGTGGCTCGGTATAGTAAGCTCTGTATCGATTCTGTTTCACTGAAAAGGCTGTGAAATGTTTCTCGTTATATTACTTATATTAATGCCGTTGTTTCATCTTAATGTATGGTCAGGTGCCAATTGCGATTACCATGAGAGGCTCTTTGTGGATTTGCACGCTGTCTGTAGTGCTAATACTGATTCAGATGCAATTTATGAGAGTTTATGCAGGTACGTTAAGAAATGAGTAGAGGGCCACAGACTTCATCGCATAACTTCATCGCATGACTTCATCACCACCGCGTGCTTTCCTGGTGAGCCATTCGTTTGCCCAAAATGTCATAACAATCAGGACATCATTAATTCAATTAATTCACAGGCTCCTACGGTTTTGCATTACCATAATAAGTGATCAGTGATCAGTGAACTCTCGTTAAAGTTCCTCATTGCCAATTATTAGATGGCAAACATGATGCAAAAGAAAATAAATTGCGCGCTGCAATTCAAGTGTCATTATAGAAGAATTTCGCGTGTACACTTATTCAGATGGGCCAATTTGTTTTCCTGCCGTATCAGCCACTATAGTTCACCACTAAATTTTCTTTTGTCTTTATGGCCAAATCAGATCACGTGGTACGATCTCGCGCGGGCACTATCAGGCGTTATTATTTACCACTTATCCGCCCATAGTGCCTGCCTGAAGAAAATACCCGGATGGATAGTACTCGTCCGTTAAATTTTTTTCTGTCAACAAACCGGCTAATAGAAAATAAACAATTGAAATTGTATTAAGTGGGTTTTGTCTGTTTTCTTTTTCAAATTTTACATGTGGCTTTCACGGCTTTCATCTAAAAATGTTGAAAATAATTCAATATGGTATCTGAACTGGCGCGCGGAAGAAAATTTAGTGGTGAAAAATAAAAACAATACAGTGTTTATGTCTCGGAACTATTGGTTTGATAGTTGCCCCCTTGGAAATTTGACGTTCTTAAAACTAGCATATTTTCCCTCGAAGCTTCGCTTTTCGGGTAAATATTTCTTTTAAGAACATCAAATTTCCACCGGGCCAACAATCAGCCGATAGTTCCTCGACACAAACACTGTATTGTTTAAATAGTGACCGTTCGAGAAAAATACCCGAATGAATAGTACTCGTCGTGAACTTTTTTCTGTAAACATTACGGCTTATAGGAAAAAAAAATGAAACGCAATTTGTTGTAATAAGAATGGCAACTCCCGTCGCTTTTTAAATTTTTCATTTGGCTTTCACGTCTTTCTTCTAAGAAAGTTGAAAATAATTCAATTTGATTTTTGAACTGGCGCGCGGGATAAAATTTAGTGGTGAACAATAATAATAATAATAATAATAATAATAAAAATAGTGTTTATGTCTTGGAACTGTCGGTCTGGTAGTTGAAAATTGGATGTTCTTAAAACTGGCATGTTTTCCCTTAAAGCTTCGCGTCACGGGCAATTATTTGTTCGTTTGTTTTGTTTTTTGTTTCGTTTTTTTTTTATTTGAACTATCAGTCTGATAGTTGCTCCTTGGAAATTTGCTGTTCCCAGAACTAGCATATTTTCCCTCGAAGCTTCGCTTCTCGGGCAAATATTTGTTTTAAGAACATCAAATTTCCGCTGGGCAACTATCAGTCGATAGGTCCTTGACAGAAACACTCTATTGTTTAAAAAGAATGGGAAGTGTAGGGAAGTAGCTTCCTCTTACACTTTTAGGTGAAGATGAATTGAGTTAATCCTCTCATATGGATTTCAGTTAAAATTTATTACCAACAAGTAGTTTTTAGAGGGCTAAAGGGCTAGTGGGCAGAGAAGTCTCGAGACTGTCGAGAAAAGCCAGCTTTTTTAAAACCAGAAGTTAAAATTTCTCGTTTTCAGAGACTTTGTAAGTCAATAGTTGGCATAACAGATTGTTTGTGGACGTGTAAATTCAGTTTCACTCAAAGTAGATACAGTTATGGATATGAACGCCCGAAAAAAAAAATATATTGAACGGGAAAACTTAGTAATGAACAATATAGTGGAGAAAATATTGTTTTCTTCTCTGCGCGTAATATGTGATTTTTTACAGTATAAAATATTTTCTCTTCAACAGTACTTCCACTTCATGACAGAAATCACTAGCTCATAATCTAAATGCTAATTATTTACTTTTATTATCATTAGCTGTTGTTATTACTAAACCTGATACCTGTCCGCGCTTGGAGGTTCCGCCAGGAGCCATTCTTAAAAACCGTTCTTGCAGCAACACGTATGGATCAAAGTGCGTGTTTGTCTGTCAAGATGGATTTGTCATGATCAGGAAAGAAGGGAAAGAAGGAAATGCGACTAGAACGTGCTTACAGTCTGGACAATGGAGTGGAAACCCAATCAAATGTACAGGTACTATTTGTAAGCAAGACATAGAATCTTTTGTCACAATTTCAAATATCTGTAACTGCAATGTTACAGTAAATGTACGAAATCTACGAGATATTTGAAACACCATAATCTTACTGCTACGTTTAAACTTATTTTAATGGCAAGTTTTAACTTTTACGCAATGGTTTGCGTTTTCGTTGATTGGTTCTCGCCACATTTGCAACAGTCAGTAACTGTTTGGGGCTATGGAAATGATCGAAGAGTAAACTTAACTTCCTCGTCATTGGTAATAGGAAAGGGGGATTCTGCTTCACTCTCCGGTCGCAGAAAACTAAAATCAGCCTGGTTTCAGTAGGTTAACGTTAGCTCACTGTTTGTTTTTGCTCGTTCGGTTTCACCTTAATTTGAACTCCACTCTGGATTTTTCAGTATGATTATATCAAGAGCTAAAAAGATGGCAAAATCCTTTTAAATACCTCTTAAGCCATTGTTTTAATTGTAGTGTCTGACTTAGTGGTCAGTGCTTTTCGTCATATTTAGTTCGCAGGACAAAACTGTTCTGTATCGACGTTTTACAACAAAAAACTTAAAACAAACAAAGTGACACAAGTAATTTTGTGATTGTCCTAAAAGAAACTGGTCTTCTTTGAAGTCTTTTAACTGTTCTAGCCACTAGATCGATCTTCGTCTGTTTTGAAGATGGCTGCCTTTAGCTCGCGCTTGGTACAAGTCACAATTGCATGAGATCCTAACTGCTGTGTTAAAACGTTGTCGGCCGAGAATCTCAGACACTGCTATTTGTGCTTTTAGGAAAGTTTCTGAACCTGTTTCTGGGCTCATCTGTTAGGAGCTTGCCATTTTCTCGCACTCTCTTGCCTAACACCTTGAAATTACTACTTTGTCTGGTTTGCCATGTGGCTTCAGTGGAAGCAACACAACTTGAATCTTTGATTCTCCAAACCGCTGATGTATCACCGCGGGATTATAGTTTTGTTTAAATATATTATCGCTCCTTTCTCATTCATCTCGTCGAATCCACAAACACGCAATGATGCTTTTCGCACATCGACACTGTTCTAACACTGCGAGGTCGATGTAAACCATAACTATTTTTTCTTTTCTGAGAAATCGCCCAATTTTTCGTACCTTTATGATTCATTCCGCAAATTTAGATACGCTGTAACGCAAGTCTTCCTAGCATGGTTTCCATAAAAATAACTTTCCATGTGCGGAATTTAATAAGGTCCAGACGACGATCGAATAGTATCCCATGATGCATCTGGTTTAGACTTATATTATCACTGCGTACGTGACGTCATCATTTATTCCACGCTCTCGCGATGAAACTATGGCGTGCTTTCACACTTGTCTGGATTCCGTGGCTTCTGCTTTTAAGAGTACCGAGTTAGTTTATATTCACTGCTTTTCAAAGGAGAATTTTGCCGTTACAGTGAAGGGTTTTACTTGTGTTTCGTTGGTCTGTCGAGAAATACTTATAAGCTATGTGGAAAGCATGGACGAACGAAGAAGAGCTCTCGCCCCTGTGATTGTTGTGAATTCGCCTACGGACGAATAATTCGCTGGGGTAAAAGCCCCGTGCTGATACGAATAAGTTACAACAGGTACATTCTCCGAAGAGATGTAAAGGGGTTTTCTGATTTTTCTTTTGATATCTCTTGTCCGCTTCTTAGCAGGCTTGTTTCGTGTTGTGCCGTTTGCTGCATGACATCTTTTGATTACGGCTCCATTGAACTATTGAAATTTACGAAGTTAAACAATCATTACTAAGGCTAGTTATCACTACTGAGCATTTCGCAGTTTCGGAAAGAATAGTAACCAAAACACCTTCGAAAATAATCATTTTGACTCTAAAAGATGACCAAGCTCGGGAATAAAGCGCCAAACGAACTGAGACTTGAAGCAGACATTCACACACGCAACACTGGTATGTTACGAAATTTCAGTCCACTTCGATCGCTTTAAAGGTCATAAAAATGCGGGTACTTCTCGGTACTTCTTTGCCAAAAATCATTATTATGTCTATATTTTGTGGCGTGATGCCCAAAAATCGAAGACATCAACATACTGTGCAAAGAAAAGCGAATATTCATGACCTTGTTACGGGTCAACGAACACTTTGTGATGCAAATAATCACATAACAAAATCAAAGACAAGAATACTATAATAAGGCCGCGCTCCTAAACACTTACAAACCATTATAATCGTGTCAAAGATTTAAATAATGCACTTTTCTAACCTTTTTCTTCAATAAATATAAGAAATGGACCGCGGAGAAAACCACGTTATTTCACGCTGAAATCCATGATAACTTCGATGTTGCGTCACGTACATAGAAAATTGCATCATGGGATACTATTCGATCGTCGTCTGAATAAGGTCTAAGGTTCTACGATGCCACTCCGCCGCTTTGATTATTAATGTTAAAGAAGGGAGTTCTGGTTGAACTCAGTGTGTCATTGTTAGGCGACACGTCACAATCTCATACTTTTTTGCCGTTACAATGTGCTTTCAGCATTGTATTTCATTTCATTTCTGTTTGTCAAACACAAATCTGTTTAAGGCGGAGGATGGAGACTAATCCGTTGAGTTATGCAGTATTTCTTTTTCTCCCGATCTATTCAGTTTCATGAGCGAATTATGCAAAACCGAAGCCGCCCTCCTGACCCCGCCCCCGTCCCCGCCCATAAACACACCCTTTCCCTAGGTTGAGGATTTTTATGTAAACAAACTATCATTCAGAGATTTGAAATATTGTCCAGACAGGATCTAATTAACGAGAAACGAAATATTGTCATGATCACAGGGAGCGTGAACTTCTCCAGTCCTCATTTGTTGTGACTGCCTAAGAATCTAATGTTTCTGATTTTCCTGTAGTTGCCTTGGAGGTTACTGATGTTTTGATATTTTACCGCAGAGGGAATAAAACCAACGACGAAACCTCGAACGAGTGAAAAAATCTCTCTACCAGCCAAAATCGTCATAGGATTAATAATTCTCATATTACTGACTGCTGTCGCCACCATTCTTGTGCGGTAAGTTCTTAAACAGCAAATGGAATGGTGTAAAGTGGCAAATTTTATCATACCCTAGATTAGCACAGCACAACATGGCATACCATAGAATAGCATCATATAGCATTCCATAACAAAACTTAGCGTATAACGTAGGATAGAGTAGTATAGCATAGCATAGCACAGCACAGCATAACATAGCATAGCATGGCGTGGCATGGCATGGCATGGCATGGCATAACATAACATAACATAACATAACATAATATAGCATAGCATAGCATAGCATAGCATAGCATGGCATGGCATGTACAAGCTCCATCATGATTTTACCTTGAGAAGTGTCTTGGTGAAGCGGGATTCACCAAACTGCCCAAATGCATTGGAACTTTATACAATCACTTTTCCAGGTCATTTCCACCGCACATCAAAAAATTAGCTAAGGAGTATAGGACTCACCTGCCAAAGCCAGTAGAAATTATTGTTCTACAATGCGCAGATCTGAGCAGAGATAAAAAGGAACGGATGTTAACAAGCTTTTAATAGCTGTGGGTATTTTTTCGTTTCCCTCTATCAATCAATCAATCAACCAATCAACCAACCAACCAGCCAATCAATCAATCAATCAATCCATCAATCAATCAATCAATCAGTCAGTCAGTAAGGCAATCAGTCAATCAATCGATCAATCGATCAATCGATCAATCAATCAATCAATCAATCAAACAAACAATGAATCAATCGATTAAACAGTCAATCAATAAATTATTCAAAAAGTCAATCAATCAAGCAATCAATCAATGGATGGATGGATGGATGGATAGATCAATTAGTAAGTCAGTTAGTCCGACCGTGGTTAGTCAGTCCGCCAGTCCATCAGTCCGTCAGTCCTTCAGTCCGTCAGTCCGTCAGCCCGACAGTTCGTCAGTCCGTGAGTCCGTGAGGCAGGCAGGCAGGCAGGCAGGCCGGCAGGTAGGCAGACAGTCCGTCAGGCGGGCAGGCAGTCCGTCAGGCCGGCAGTTACGCAAGCAAACAAGCAAGCGGGTGGGCGGCCAGTTAGGAATGCAGACAGTATCAATCATTCAACTTTATTAATGGAAACTCTACACTTTTAAACATCGCTTTATTGCTCTTAAGAACTTGACGTACATCTCACCGCCGGTTTAGTATTCCAATGCATTGTTTATTTCCAAATTTAAACTTTACTGAAACTAGTATTTTGATTCCAAGAGGCCAGAAATACTTGAGGAAATGCTCACAATATGCCATTTTGAATTTGTCCACGAAAAAGCTTTGCGTTCAACCTAGCATCATTTAACCTCGTAGTAACGTTTGAGTTATGTAGAGAAAGTTTTAAGAGTACTTGTCGCTAAAAATCAAAGATATCGTGGTCACGGTCGCTCTTACTTTGCCAGGAGATGTTCAAGTTACATACTATTTTTAAAGCGTTTCAAACGGTAAAGACGTTGATCTGTTTTTATTGTGCTGTCTCAAGCAAAGACAACATTTTGATATATTTTGGCGTGTTGTGTTATATTACAAATTTCAAAGGGGCTGAATCGCGATTTTCTCGAATTTTGATCGGCGTTCATGCAAAATTCCTAGTAGATCCCGCGAAAATGAAATTGTAAACCTAAAATTCAGTGACTTGAATATTAGACGAGTCAAAGCAGTAGCGGTCAGCCTTTGTCCTCTATAAACCTCCATATTTTTTTAGTTTTATTTAATTAGAAAAACGTGTCTACTCAATCAGGGCCTAATTCGCTCAGAAAACACTAGAAATCACATTATCCTGATTGAGGAAGAATCAATGTATACATGCGAACGTCTGAGTAGCAAGAAGCTGAATAGTGTAAATGAACTCTGAGCTTTCGATAAGATGACCGTTTTTCGTGAATTTCTGCCGTTATATTGAATATTTCAAAGAACTAGCTTGATATCCTTCAGTTACTTACATAGGCCTTCAAACTGGCAAAATATGAGCAAAATCGATTCTCGACCATGGGCACATTTTTGGAATTTTCCTCGATTTTTTTCTGATCTTCATTCTTAAATGTTATCGAGAATTGTCCTCGTTTACAAAATCGTGACTGAATTATTATTATTATTATTATTATTATACACACATGTATAGTGAGGGCTCTGGCACCGCACTCACGCAACACAGTGCAAGCGTAACGCTACTCCGAATCTTTAGATTCGGAGTAGCGTTACGCTTGCACTGTGTTGCGTTCGCCTGTGTCCAGAACCCTCACTATACATATGTGTGTGTGTTACGCAAATGCACAGCAGTAAAATTGGGCGAAATAGCGGGTCCAGCGAAGCTGCAACGTCTGTAATCAATATGCGCGGATGTGCCACCTTCACTAGTATAAACAAAAGATGTGTCAGATTTTTTTTCGTATTGAACAAGTGTATGCACAGTGTATACGCCGACATGGCTGCCGCAAGATATTCGTCCGATGTTCTGCAAACAAGCAACTGTCAACTTTCCGAGGCAATCCAAAACCTCCCTCCAGAGCTTCGTGAGATGATTCTCAAGGAGTACATCGCGATGAAAATTAAGGAAAAAAAGGAAATGGGGTGGGACGAGGTACACGAGAATATTTTAAAACTGCCTTTCAATACAGGCAGCAGATTGTGCCGATGGTTATTTGCTTTGAATATGCGAACTGCTATTTTGAGGGTTGTTGTTTCCCCCGTTTCGAAAGGGAGGGAAATCTTCATAAAGTATCGCTAAGCCGGCCAATGGAGTTAATAAAAGCCAGCCCAAAGCACAAGAATTTTTTGAAAGTATGCTCCTGGGAAGTTTATGACTGGCACGAGTGGTTCCTTTTTGGCAGGGAGTGTTAGCGAAAAAGGCGGCGACTTACCTTCGTTCGAAGCAAAGCTTTGTTTTGAAATCTGCGAGTTGCGTGACATTTTTTATCAGAAAGACTGGAACCAAATATTCCCCCAGGCCCTTGACTTTTTTGTTTGGGCAGAAAAAAATAGCGAACCAGAACAGAATTTACCAAAAAAATACGCTCAGTCAACGTGCTGTAAGTTATTTTTTTTACCACAGAATCTGCCGAAGTGAAGCGAACAGGAGGAAACGAGAAAATAGTAAGATTTGATCGCAGCGTTATATCGCTCGTAACATGTGTTATTCCTTGAACAAGGGCCTCGATCAAGCCTATTTAAGTCTTCTCTGCTTCTCGAATGGCTTCAACGACTTGATATGTTATCTGTCTGATCTCTTTCTGCCAAACGGGTGTAGAAAGTTCCGTGAAAATAAAGCAAATAGCGTGGAACAGCACAATCATTTTGGCCTTCAGAACTGCTGTTGTGATATAATTTATTCATCCAATCTCTAAATATAGCTCAAGCATGATATCATCTCGCCACCCAAAAGCGCATGCGTATGTGTGAAAACCTGCGAAATTTAGGCAAAGGACAGAAAAGCAACACCACAAGTGATAGGAGAGGCGACTGGATCAATGTATATAGCCTGAATAATTTTACTGTTTATCAGCGAGCAAATGATGGTGCTTTTGGATGTGAGGGTGGCCACCTCTGATTCCTAATACGGCACGTACAGGCACTTGTCAGGGGTATGGGGTGAAACCGTCCACGGTGACAACCCCGGGTGAACCCGCCCCGTTCCAGTGGTGACTGGGGGGTGCTCAGAGGGCCCTCGGGACCTCAAACCTCGTCGGGAGGTAAAACGGGACAGCCGCCTTGTCAGCGGCGCGAAAAAGTCCTAGCCCGGGGCTAGGCAAAAGAACAGCCAACGAGCACCCCCCGACAACGTCACGCGTGATAGTAACGTTACCCAGTAACGCAACGTCACGCGTGAAGGTAACGCAGTGTAACACAATCATCTGTTTTTAATAAGACTAAGAGAAAGTTTCGTGTTCTTTCGCTCAAAATTTAGTTCAAATCTGCTGTTTAATCCGCAAGTTTTTTTCTATATTCTTCCCGAACGTGGTCCCGAACCTGGTTTCTTATTTTTTCGATATCTGGCTGGATTGGGTTTGTTTGTATTCACGCGAAGTTCGAGCGTAAAGCCTCTTTAAGCTGGCGATATTTCTGCATTTCACGTGTGATCAGTTGAAACTTCATGTCAGAAACGCGATTATCATTAAGAGCCTGTGAGACGGCGAGGTTCATCGAGTCATGTTTCCCGATAGCCAGAGAATGGATTCTCGAGTGTTTATTAACCTTGCGTTCAAGCTTCTTGTTGGCAACGGACAGGCCAGTGGAAACTGCGCCAGATAAAGCGGCTATCCCGGCAACAGGCGCGCCGACAACAATTCCAATACCGGTAAGTGATGTTGCAACAGCCCCAGAAGACAGAGCTGCCGTGACAGCGCCAAGGCCAACCACGGAATAGTAAAGCGCTTTCCGGACTTTTTTATATTTTTTCAACACAAGCCTGTAATGCTCAACCTCAGCAGATATTTCTTTTTCGATTTTACTTATCTCGGTTAGCCGGAAATTCTCGGCATTTGTCATTTCGGGAATGCTTGGATAGAGTCTTCTTTCATTCTCGACAGGCGGCGCGCTTGGTGGCAACAGATTTGCCGAAGACATTGAGTATATATAGAAATTTAATTTAACTCTAATTCAAAAAGAAGCGGGAAGCCCTTGAAATCAAAGAGTTCACCATTTTCATCTTTGACGCTAATGATGATGCTATTTATGAACTCGTCTGTAGAACAGTCTCGCAAAACCTGTTGCGGAGAAGCCTGGTAGCTCACCTTTTCATAAGGCTTCCCTCTCACATCAAACAGGGCTAATACATCTGACCTTTTGCTATTGAACAGATTCCGTTCTGTGTCGATCAAATTACAATGAATAAAATATGTCGTTGGAGATCTAAGCCTTTTTGCGAAGGTTATAACCTGCAGCTTTCGCCCAATACCAAGCAAACCGGCTAAATCACGATCAAGTTCTATCGGTCTTAACCCAGAATTTTTTATTACAAGCTGGCCAAGAGGTTGGTTTATCGCTGTTTCCAACTTATAGTTATATTTGGCGAACAGACTGTCTATTTCCATTGCAATTCTTTCTAAACTGTAATGACCTGGGAGTAATTTACCAACTGACAAAGCTATATCTTTGCTTTTATCCCCCAAGGTTGCGGAACCTTCTCTTTTCAAATTGTCCCAGCTGTTGTACAAACTGCAAGAAATTAGTTTCATGAAATGTACTTTCGGTATCGGTTTTTCAAAAGATATTGTACCTCCGTTCTGTTGCGTGAAAATAGTGAGAACAACCATTTTTATATTTAACAAACAATAATTATATTCAAATACAATGCCGAAGTAGTGGGACGATATCGTTCAAGATCCCGGGTTTGATGATCCCAAGTTTTTGAAAAAAGAAGATGCTGCGAAGAAAAAGGCGTGGACAAACTTTTTAAACCGCTTTCCAAAAGCGGACATAAGCAGGTTCATTTCACAAGCAATGATCGACGAGAAAAAAAACGTAACCTCAGAGGTGTTTTTCAAAGAAAGCGAAGGTTCGTTTCAAAGCGTCTTCGGCTCAGACAGAAAATACTGGAGTGCTGAAATGAAAGAAGCGCTTGGTTTGGGAGACAGCGGGGGTTTTCCTTACCAGCTGGCGCCGCTTGGCTCAAAAGTTTCCTTGCCCATCCCTGCGGTACCTTTCGACGGCAAAGCGCCAAGCTTGAAGAAAGTATTCAACGACGCAATCCAAATCTACGTCACGCCTGACCAATATTTCACAACAAAATTCAGAGAAATATTTCAAGACACCAAACTCAGGCACACTTCTGAAACCGAATCAAAACACTGGTTAGGAGGGCCCGACATGAAATATTGGCCGCAACAGCTCAACTTCGCGGTTTTCTGCGCGACGCAGGGGTGTGGAGTTTCTCGCGAAATCTTTGACAACGGGGTGAATCTTCCCCCGCAGATAAGAGTTTTCTACAAATTCCACGCGTATTTCACGGTCAGGCGAATTTTGTACCTGCTTGGAGGTATACAGAGCATGAGCGCTTTTCCCGGAGACCCGCCTTTCAACCAATACAATAATCATTACGACATCGCTTCGTACAAAAGGCTATGCAACGAGTTCGGCATTGACTCCTCGAGCGATTTTCGCTTCACGCATGGGGAAAACCACGGTCTGGGTAGCATTTACGTGTACGCGTCAGGCGCGGGCGCGACTAAAACTGACTATAAATACCCGGGATGGAACAAATTCAGCGATGAAGGCGGGAAAGCTATAAATGGGGACTTGATTTATTACATCGAGCCGGGTGCCGCTTCTGATACCCAATCGGACTGGTTCGCGCCAAACACAGCATCAGGTTTGACGCAGGCGGGCTTGGCGCGAATCAACCAGTCAATCGAGGCTTTCGTTTACTGCATCCTGGGCGTGCAAGTCAACGTCCGCAGCAGCATTCTCGGCTCAGGTGGCCGGGCGAGAGAAGCCCAAAGCGAGTTCCTGGTGCTGATGGAAAGCGCGATCACACAGCGCGACCTGGCCGCGAGCGTGCAAAGGTACCAGCTCGCGGTGGATCAAGCGAAGGTGAGGCTCAATCTCGCTGTAGCCCCCATGGCCTGGCTAATGCCCGCGCAAATGATAATCAACACCGCAAGCACGATCGGTTACAACAACAAGCTGAAACAGGCGGTCTCTGGGATGAAACTGGGAGTGAACAACGAGGTAAATCCAGACACAAAAAAAGCTGGGCTCAAACTCATGGCAGGCGGCCCGTCAAAGATTAACCCATCCAACAGCCACCCGTCCAACCCGATACACAAAGCCGCAACAGCCGAATCAAGGAAACCAGCTTCGTCCGAAACTCAACAAGCACAGCCAACGGCGGAAAAAATAGAGCCCACGGTTCCAGATAAAACACCGCAACACGAAATTAACAAAACGGCTGTCATTGTCGGTGTAGTAGGATTATCGGCTTTGCTATTCATGGCTTGGCGGTAAGCTAACTCTGCTTCTTAAAATATTGTTCGAACAAAAAGGCCACCGCGGCAAGAATGAGCAGCCAGGTGTGCTCGGCCAGAAACCCGACGACTTGGCCGGCGGCTTTGAAAAGAAAGCTCACAACCGAGCCAATCAGCCCAGGCAGTAGAGAACCAGGTTTCGCGGCAATATCTTTGAGGCCGTTCCCCAAAGCTTTGCCGGTGGCTTTCAAACCTCTGGTGAGGACCCCGATGACAGCTCCGATTGTAGTCCCGGCGGTGATAAGAATAGCGGCCAATGTCACGCCATGTTTTTTGAAGATCTCTTTGACCCTTTCCAAGAGAGGCCGCCCCCTTTCCCTTTCCGCAATCTGAGTTTGCAAACGCGCGAGCTCCTCGTTTCTCTCTGCCACCCTCTCGCTCGCATCTTCTTTGTCGGAGGGCGAGGCATTCTCATCTTGGATGATCGCCTGGTCTTCCTTGTTTTGGCGCTGCAGCTCGCTTTCCTGCTTTTTCAGGTCGTCCAACGGTTTTGTTTGGTTTAGCCTTTCTTCGACGGCATTTCTTTTGCTTTCTTCTGCCGCGAGTCTTGCTCTGAGTCTGTCGACCTTTTCTTGTTCTTTTTCTTTGTTTTTCGCTTGCTTTTCAAGCGCAGCCGCCTCTTTTTTTGCGTTTTCTAAATCTGTTTGTAAATTCTTTTGCAGCTGCTTCAGCCTGCGCAGTTCTGCTTCACTTTCAAAATTGGACCCCTGCTCATCATGAATTGCATCAATCTTTGCTTGGTTTCTATCTATTCGTTGCCTAAGCTCCTGCACCTCTTGTGACGCTTTTTCCCTTTCCGCGGCGAGCTTTTCTGCCTCTTTTAATTGCTTTTCAGAGTCTATCGGACAGTTCTTATGGTCTCATTTTGTCGATCAATAACTTCTTGTGCCATCGGGCCAAGAGAGTCTTTGATCTCTTTTGAAAGTTTTGGGTTTAGCTGTTGCTTGCCTGTATTCTTTTCTATGGTGAAGAGTTTATAAAGTTTTTTGTTATAGCCCTTCATTTTGACATACGGTTCGCCCTTGTTGTATTCAGTTTCTAGATTTATTGCGCTTGCATTCGGAAAAACTCTCGTTAAACTGTCCCATGATCTTTGCTGTTCACCTTCCGGGCCTAACAAAGGGGTTTCTTCATAAGAAGTGTCAAGCAGGCCGGACTGCTCGTGCTGCATTGTACGGATTTCCGTTTGTTCGCCCCCGTGGTAGGGGTCGCCAGGTTGGCAGGGAGTGGACGCCGCGCCTGGCTGAAAAGGATGGGTTGTGTCAACCTCTTGTTCTTCATCACCATCATCGTCGTGGTCAATCCGGTTGTCAAGGCCCGTGTCTTCGTAACCGAATTCGCCGCCTTCCGCCATAGCGATATATTTCAAGCCTGTTATTTTTTTTAAATTAGACAATTATCGCCGATGTTTTATACACAATGTCAGTTGTTCCAGAGAACCTTCGCGCAACGTACAGCGAAAAGACAGTACACGCCATGAAGGCCGAGCGCGTGGTCAATCGAATCACCTTTACCCCCGCTGAAGCCAAGCCGGCAATACGCTGTATGTTTCCGTGCCCAAACTGAACGAGAACGAGGTTCTGGTGCCGGGCTCGCTAGCGCTTGTCTTTGACATCGACCTTTCTGGAGGGCACGCCAACAACTTCCTCGTCCAGAACGTCACGCGGGCGCTCGTTGACAGGCTGGTCGTGAAGTTTGCGAGAACAACCCTGCAAGACACGGTTGGGTACGACATATACGAAACTTTCGAAGACCTTTTTCTTTCGCAGGAAGAGCGTGACAACAGGATTCTTAAAGGGATTCAGAGCGAGGATCTATGCAAGATCCGCTCAGACGCGGGAGACAAGAAAACCTCGGGCGTCGACGCTGAAAACAAGCTGAACGAGGTTTACGGAAAAAAGTACCGGATCAGGCTGGACCATCAGATCTTAACCGACCATGGCGTTTTCTACCCCCAGGCCCTTTACAACGACCTCACGTTCGACGTAAAACTTGCCGAAGCTATACACGTGGTCAAAGGCTCCCAAACAACCCAGCTGAAATACATGCTGAAAAACATCCAGCTCGAGTACAAAATGATCCGCAGCAAGACTCTGGCAGACGAGGCGCGGAGCGTTTACACCAGCGGCAAAGAGTTCAGTTACGACAACGTGCTGCATGACAAAGAGGTGGCCTTTAAAAAAGACACTAAAACGAGGATGAACATCAAAGTCAACGTCCCGAGAAGGCCGCTAAAAGCCATCCTCCTCCTGTTTGTAGAGCCGTATACCGCGGGCGCCAGAGATTCAGAAAAATTCATCTTCCCCGATCTGACGAAAGTCAAAGTCATGGTCAACGGCGCGCCCAACAAGCTTTACAACGACGGCATCGAAGGCAAGGACATGTGGGAAGAGGCCCGCAACCTGTTTGTGAAAGAAAAAAATAAAACGGAGCACATGGATATGACGAAGTTTTACACCGGTGATAAGTTCGGACTTGTGATTGATATGCGCTCCATGACGGACCAAGACATGCACGGCAGCGGCACGCGGATTGTGAACACTACGGACGGGGTCCAGCTGGAAATTGAGCGGAAAGCCGAAGGCTCAGGCGATGTGAAATGCCACGTATTCGTCATCTCCGACTCCCAGTTCAACCTTATGGACAGACAGCTGGAATCTGTACAAGATTGAATATGAACATGGACCCGAGCAAGATACCCTTCAACGCTCTCATCGTGGGGCCGACTAATTCTGGCAAATCGAGGTTCGTGGTGGACCAGCTCTACGGCCCTTTCCGCTTCAAGTTCGACTACATCGTGCTCATCTGCCCGACGTTGACGCACAACAAGACCTACCACCGGCTTGGCGAAAACGATCCAAGAATGGATGTGATAGTCTGCGAGCAGCACGCCGTGGAAAAGTGGTTGAAGCTCGTGAGATGGCTTTCCGCGGGCACCAACACGCTCATAATCCTCGATGACTGCGCAGGCTCCAAAGATGTGAAAGGGCGTACAGGCGAGCTGGTGAATCTCGCCTTTTCTGCCCGACATATGGGCATCAGCGTTTGGGCGTTAACCCAGAAGTTGACCGGCATAACATCTTCCTTCCGGGAGAACGTGGCGGCGATCGTCCTCTTTTACACCCCTCGGCCAGGACAACGAAAGCCATCTTCAATTATTACGCCGGCGAACTCTCCCCGGATGAGTACAAAGGTCTGGTTTCAAAGCTAAAAGAGCGCAAGTTCTCTTATCTTGTGTTCTCGCTTCGCCACCCCTATGGGGTAAAGTTATTTGAATAAAAAATGAAAGCTGTGTATAGCCTTGCACAATGGCTGGTGAAGAGGTCGCGTTAGCAGAAGTTCTTGAAACCGTGCCCGAGCCGTCGAGTGGTCCCGAAGGTGGCCTTTGTTTTTTTTATTTTTTTTTATTTACCAATGACATACGTTATTTACATTAAAGTTACTTACAGAAGAATAAATTATCTTCAATTAACTTACAATCAAAAATAAATATATAATTAGCTTACGATAACAACTCTACAATATACAATGATGAGGAACACAGTTATATGTTAACTAACAGTACCGAGATTATTTACTAATAGATTATTCACATGAAATATACAAACGCGATTACATTGCTCACAAAAATTAATACTAACAATACTACAAAGCTTGAAAATTAAGAGATACAACAGAAGGGAGAATATTTTAATTAGCTTTGTGCCTTTAACAATGCGAAAAGAAGAAAGAAAAAGAGAAAAAAAAAACAGTTACAGTTGTCATGCTGTTCAAAAAGTTCAAATAATAATAACGCCATCTACGTGATTAACAAAAAAAATGAAATAATACATAAATTAATTTAGGATTAGTACCCACTTTTTTTTAAAATAATCTTTCTTTTTGATCTTACTTTCCGTTTCGTATTTGATGGCAATTTTAGTACGAAATCCTTGAATTGTGGGTTGAATTTGGCATCTTCTGCAGTCCCATATAAGTAGTTTACCAATGATTATAAAATAGTTCAGTAAGTTGAGTAAAGGGCATGGTTTGGATAATATTCCAAATAAAACATCTTGGAGGGAAAGATGAACCTGCTGATTTGAGATTTGGTGCCAGTAACCTTGAAACTCACTCCAGAATCGTTTAACAAAGGAGCAATGATAAAGTAGGTGGTATAAAGTTTCCGGTTCTGCCTTGCAAAATGAACATAGATCGTCTGTTTTAAAGCCTATTTTGTGTAATTTTGAATTAGTGTACAGAATAGAGTTGAGCACTTTGAATTGAAATCCTTTGACATAAGACTCAAGAACAACAGAGTGTGGCAGACTGAAGACTTGTCTCAGCTGATCGATAGAAAAGTTAAAATCGTTCTGCAGTTTGTTTATGATATTAGGCAATTGTGCTATTTTGCGAACAAGAAGTGAGTAATAGTCTTGATTTCTTTTTTCTGACGTCGAAGATGTTGTCGTCAATAAAGAAGGATGGAGGAGCTAAAGATGGACAGGAAATGATATTCTTTAAAAAGGACGGTATAGAATGGCGAAGGCCAGCCCATTGCAAATAACTAATATTGGCTATCTTGTCAGACCAGTGGCTGAGTGCGTCATTTATAGTTAAATCAAAATGTAGGTCTTGGATACGAATCACTCCCGCCTCAAAATACTTTTTGTAGAAGACTGGTCTTTTTTCGATACGAATTTCCTTATTATTCCAAATAATATTTTGCCAATCTCGTTCAGAGGCAAAGGAATCACGAAACTCCGACCACCATGAGAGCATTTCACTGTAGAACTGAGAGAAGATGTTGTAATCCTTTATATCATAGTTACAATTTAAAAAGAAAAACCCTCCCATGGGATCCAGCAAGTGTTTTAGATATGATTTCCATGTTCCGTTGTTGACATCAAATATACGTTTTATCCATGCCAGCCTTAAAGACTTAATCATGCAATTTACATCAATCATTTTTAAACCACCTTCCTCGTATTTATTTATAGCCGAAACTTGAGTGACCTTATCCGTCCCATTCCATAAAAATTTGAATAACAGTTGATTCAATTCTCTCACTAATTCTTTAGGTGTAGGCAGTACCGAGCAGACATAAACAAACTT
This sequence comes from Orbicella franksi, assembly GCF_964199315.1. Classification (NCBI taxonomy): domain Eukaryota; kingdom Metazoa; phylum Cnidaria; class Anthozoa; order Scleractinia; family Merulinidae; genus Orbicella; species Orbicella franksi. The sequence continues at coordinate 8,238,586 of NC_138155.1, forward strand.
TGGAATAAGAAATGATTTGATGATTGTAACCTTACCGTACACAGATAATCCTCTAGAGGACCAGATGTTGATAAGTTTTTTAATACTATCCAAACGTTCAATGAAATTCTTTTCTTTTAATAGTTTTGGGTCGTACGTGAAATACACCCCTAGTGCTTTAATTGGCTCGTTAGGCCATTTAATGCCAAACGGTTGTGCTTTGTTTCCTTTTGATGAACCAATCCACATACCCTCGGTTTTTGTGTTATTGATCTTGAGGCCTGAGATATTCTTAAAAAGGTCTAATACTTGAAATAGTACTTTGGCCGAGCTAGTGTTGGCGAGCATTGCTGTTGTGTCATCAGCGTATTGTAATAGTTTTGTCTCTTCCTTGCCAATAGAGATACCCTTTATAGCTGGATTTTGACGAATGCCAATTGCTAACGTGTCTACAGCTACAATGAAAAGATAAGGAGAAAGTGGATCTCCCTGTCTAACGCCTCGTTCAAGTTTAAAAGGTTTTGAAATCATGCCGTTGTTAATTATGCAGCTTTGTATGTTTTTGTAGAACAGTTTTACCCAGCGGAGAAAGTCGGAACCAAAATTAAAAGCTTCAAGGCATTTAAAAAAGAAATCCCATTCAATACTATCGAATGCCTTTTGAAAATCAATGAAAATCATTAAACCAGGGATGTTTTCTTTAACAGTCGAATCCATAATATCATAGATGGAGCGAATGGTTTCGCCGATAAAACGAACTTTAATATACCCTGTTTGATTATGATGAATGATATAAGGTAAGACATTTTTAATTCTCGAGGCTATTACCTTAGACATAATTTTCGCATCCACGTTAACAAGAGAAATTTGGCGCCAATTTTCAATGAGAGAACGATCTTTACCTCTTTTTTCTATAAGTGTGATAAACGCTTGCTTTTGAGATTGGGACATCTCTCCTTTTTCGAAACAATCATTAACACATCTAATAAAGCAATCGCTGATTAAAAGCCAAAATTTTTTGTAGAACTCGATCGGAATTCCATCGTTCCCTGGAGTTTTGTTGTCTTGAAAAGTATCGAGAAGACGTAAACATTCCTCCGAAGAGATTTTACCTTCACATGATTTTTTTTTGCTCTTCAGTTAATGTAGGAATATTTAAATCATTTAAAAAGGAATCAATTTTAAGTTCAATGTCCGGAAGAATATTATAAGTCTTGTTCAAATCACAGTAGAATTGTTCTACTTCCTTTAGTATACAGAATGGATCCGTTTTGCTTGCCCCGTTTATATGCAGTTTTCGTATGTGCTTTTTAACGTGATTTCTTTTTTCTAAGTTTAAGAAGTATTTTGTACTCTTCTCGCCTTGTTCGTGCCATCTGGCGCGTGCACGCATAATAATTCCTTTTGTTTTCTCTTCGTAAAATGATTCTAATTGTTTCTGAGCTATATCCAACAGGGTTGCATTGTTGTCGCTAGGGTTGGTTTCAGCAGCTTCTTTCGCTACATTAAGTTTATTTTGGAGTTTTGTTTCTGTTTCATTTTTTTGCTTTGATCTTCTTTTGGAGTGACGGATAGCGTGAGCTCTTATGTTATATTTGATCCAATCCCACACACATCGATCATCAGAAAGTTCTTCCCGTCCTTCCGTAATCCACATTGGGATCATTTCAGTAATACTGTTGACATATTCTTCATCATCTAACAAAGAGCAATTCATCTTCCAGTAATTTGGTCCTCTACACTCGTTATATGGTTCTCCGCAAAATTCTAGATAGATCGCGTCGTGATCGGTTCTTATAGCTGGAATTATATCCGTCAGTTGTACAGAATCATTTAAGTTGTTCGAGATTAGCCAATAATCCAGGCGACAAAAAATTCGAGGAGATTTTTTACTCCATGTGAAACTTTTAACGTCTGGGTTTTTAATTCTCCAAATATCTACTAAATCAAGTTGGCTTTGCAAGCAAACGATGCGAGATGTGACAGATTTTCGTTGAATAAGAGTACCACCTTTCTTGTCAATAGTAGGATTAACTGGACAATTAAAATCGCCTCCGATTACGATGTTGTTTTCGGAATCCAGATCCTCGTTTTGCAGCGTTATAACTAATTTGTTTAAGAAAGTTACAATTTCTTTATCTTTATTTGGTGCGTATATGTTTACTAGAACATATAACTTACCATTGATTTCAGTTTTCAAAATAATGTAACGTCCCAAAGGATCTAGAATTTTTTTATGTATGGTGCAGTCAACACCTTTCTTAATTAGAATTGCAACGCCGCGAGAATTAGAGCTGCCATGGCAAGTTATAAGCTCCGCACCCCATTCATTTCTCCACTGATTTTCCGCTTCTTTCGTGGAGTGAGTTTCTTGCAAAAATGAAATGTTTGCGCGTTTCCAGCACCAATTAAAAATAGCCCTCCTTTTTTTAAAATTGCTTATTCCCTTTACATTAAGCGATAATAGTTTTAGCACCTCGGTCATCTTTTGAGATCACAATTGTCGCTAATGTGACTGCAGAAGAAAGATTGAAACAAAGCAAAAAGTGATGATGAAGTATTTGAAATGACAACTGTAAATGCAAATCCAAAGTCGAAAATAAACAAGTATAACTTAGTTAACAAAAATAAATATGGTACAAAGCAAGTTACTTCACGAATGCAAGGTGATCTAAAGACTAAATAGAACGGTTTCCACTGAACAGAAATGAGTACAATTAATAATACATAGTACAATACGAAAAATATAAGTTGAACTACATAAAGTAAAAACACAAATACATCAATTGTCCATCCGACGTGCATTTGAGAGCTACAGCTCTCCATCTGCTTAGGTATTACTGCTCATAATTACACCATAATATGGAAGATTTTCTGTTTCCTTTCCTCTGTAAACTTGACCATTTATTATCAGTTTGTCGACCTTAAAGAAGGCTTGTTGTTTGTCTCGCTTAGCTTTCTTCAGAACTGGGTATAGTTTTGCATGGATATCATCTATTTCTTTAGGATAATCATGTGCAAGTCCAATTCCGGTGTCTTTCAAGTTTTTGACTGAAGACCAAACAAATTATTTGTCCTGGTAGAAACTGAATTTTGCAATAACAGGTCGTGGCTGATCAGGATTGTTTTGGTTGCGTCGAGTTGGCAAACGATGGACCCGCTCGAACCGAATATCATCAACATCCTCTTTTCGGATATTCATTTTTTCTTCAAACATAGATTTAACTAACTCCTCAGTATCACTGGGCGTCTCACCTCTTATCTCCGGCAAGTTGAATATCTTTATATTCTCTCTGCGGGTGTAAGCCTCCAGCTTAATGTTCCTGCATCTAAGCTGTTGGATGTCCGCTTTCAGCTTTCTGAGTTCATTATCGTTGTCGGCTGCCAGGGAACACGTGTTGACCATGCTAACCTTGAGTTCGGTTAACTCTTCTTGATTGGAAGCCACCGTAATTCTTAAATTCTTATTTTCCTCTTCCACCTGTGTTAAGCGTGTTTTTAGGGCATCTAATTTAGGCAACACGGCTAAAAGTTGGTCAATTTTGGCCTCCATTCTCTGCATGTTTGCCGAAGCTTCACAGCAATGGCCGCACTCCGCGAGGGTTTCTTCGTCAGTTTGAGAGCCATTTTCGCGTTATCTTTTGCGCAATGGCCTTCTTTCGCTTGAAACATCATTTCCTTGGTCTTCGTTCATAATAACTGCAGACGGAGAACTGAAAACCTTTCAAAATCACATATTTTTTTTCGAAATTACACAGAGCTCAAAAATGTACGTCCTTCGCCGTGCACTGCCGCTAATCAATATCCCGAAGGTGGCCTTGTTCCAACCTCCTCCGGACCTGACATTCCCGCTCTTCGCGAGCAGCTGGCCGTGCTGGTGTCCACAGGCAAAGCCAAAGAGGCCATCTGAGTGCAGCTAACCCACGAGCAGGTGAAGCGCCTGAGCGACAAAGAGGTCGAGAAATACACCAAACGCTACGAGACGTACGTGGGCTCAAAGACAACGGAAAGCCTGATCGACAGCTTTATTTTTCTTGCAACCAAAGTGGTCGGAATGACTGTCAAAATCAAAGACATGGACGCTTATCAGAAAGAGCTCAGAAACGACTACATCTTGAACAAAGAGCTCTCCTATCTGGCCGGCAACCTTGCTTTGAAGTGCGGCCGGTTTCTTGCCGCGGCCAACGCGGGTGTTCATCGCCACTAAACATGTTGATTTCAGTCCACAGTTGCCGGAGCAGAGCCACCCTTCTCATGATCAACATGGCTATCCGCTTGAGGGCGTTGATGAAGTACCCGGCTCAGCAACTTCAGAATAACTGGTCAGCATTCACTAACAACTGCTGAGGGCTTGCTGACAAATTGTTAACAATTAAACTTTTTTCATTTGCTTAGAATACGGCTTGCTTCAGAATGTCAACCGAGCAATCCGAGAGCGTGCCTGCCGTCAAGGCGCCTCAGGTCGAGACCCAGACATCATCTGGCGGCGATATCACACAGCAAGCGACAAACACAAATCCAACCACGCAACGCGTGAAAAATCCAAAGCGTGTGGCTGCTGGCAAAGCGACATCTGAAAGAAGGCGGCTGGCACGGGAACAACAGAAGAAAGATGCCGAGGCTTATAGGGCTCTCGGGGATAATAAGGCGAAAGCCGCCACAGAGCCCTCTGAGCCAGCCCCCACCACAGAAGGCGAAAGCCCAAAGAGCAGCGGCCTCACCACCACCCAATGGCTCGCTCTTTCCAGTATAGTCGTTTCACTGGTCGGGATTCATTACAAACGTGAAGAGCTCAAGGGTATGGCCAATGCCGCATTTGACAAAATAAAAACGCCGGTGCCCGTGCGTGTTGAGCCAGAACCTGCTCGCGCGACACAGCCAAAAGGATAAAAAAAAATGTATTGAACTTTTGCGTGTAATGTAATGTATATCCACGATGTCGGACCAAACCATTGCGCGTCTTCTCATCTCTTCAGTCGGAATTGGCGGAATTTCGCTATTCTGGCTCCAATTTACCGCAATTGCTGCCAAAAAGGTGGCGCATCTTGCAAACGAAATGTTTGCTGATAAGGGCGCAGAAGAAAGAAAAAGACAAAGAGAAATACAAGAAGAAGTAAGAAGAAGACTATCAGAAATAATAATAAGAAGAGAAGAAGCAGAAGAAGAAGAAGAAGAAGAAGAAGCCGCTGTTTTAAACTTTCGTTCTTTACTTATATCGAACTCACCATGTCCGACAACAAGCTTGTCAAGACCGTCATTGAGGCCGCAACTCTCACGGGATTAGCTGCGGGCATCGGCTGGGCCGCAAAAAATGTTGTGAAAGAGGATTTCACTGATAATCCCAGCAGCAGGCCGATGAATTATGTGAAGTTCACCGCCGTCGTGGCGCTCAAAAAGTACCTCGAGGACCAGAAAATCCTCCCCGATAGCGTTTGAATAATGATTTGAAAAAAGCTTCCGATAATATATAGCCATGGCGAGCATCGCGATCATGATTGGCGGGGCTGTGTTGAACGCCACGGCTTTTATCGGAGGCAATTATCTGGCGAGGGCGTTTGGCGGGGGCGACAAAGCTGCGCTTGAAGAAAAAAAGCGCCACGACAAAGCTCTCGAAGATTATCAAGCGGCGTACGCCAAATACACGCGCGACCGAACACAACTTCTCGACTGGATCGCGACTAACGCGCAAACGAAGGCGGAGGCCAAGCAGAACTTCACCAACACCGACTGTGCCTTCAAACTCTACAACCAGGCGCATCCTGACGAACAAATGACAGCCCCGCAAGGAGCCCAAGTTCTCAGATTTCTATCAGCCAAGCGAGCAGCAGAAAACGGGTGAACTCATGTTCGTTGGCGCCGGGGCGCTCGCTCTGGGCTACGCGCCTTCCGGTTCCTTTAAACTTTTTTACACCTTACTTATATGGACGCCAAACTCGCAGAGATATACTACGGCCCCGGGGGCTACTGGAAAGGAATTGCCGCGATCAAAAAATTAGCCGAGACCGGCAAGGTAACTGAAGAAACCGCCAAAAAGTGGCTGATCAGGCAAGCGCTCTGGCAGATATACCTCCCTGCGCCGAAGCGAATTCCTCGGCCGAAATTCGACGTTCCCACACCCAACAAGGTCCACCAGGCGGACCTTCTTTTTCTGCCGCACGACAAGCTCCCGCGCGGCCACAAAGTTTTCAAATACGCGCTGACCGTTGTCGACGTGGCCAGCCGCTACAAAGAGGCCGAACCCCTGACTTCGAGGAATTCTGGTGAGGCCGCCCAGGCCTTTTAGAAGATTTACAAGCGCGGGCTTCTCAAATGGCCTGAAATACTGCAGGTTGACCCCGGGCGCCAATTCATGGGAGCTGTCACAAAAGAGATGGCAAGCAGAAAACATATATCCGGCGCGGGCGCCTTGACATTCACCGCGACCAGGCCATTGTGGAACTTTCCAACCGCACCCTGACTGAGCGGTTGTTCGGGCACCAGTACGCCGTTGAAATGCTTCTCCCTGAGGGCCAGCGGTCCATTGCCTGGGTGAAAAGACTTCCAGAAGTTGTTTCGGCTTTGAACAACGAGGTCACAAGCCTTATCGGCAAGAAACCCGCTGTTGCCATCAATGAAAAATCTGTTTATGCGAGGCCGTCGACACCTTATTCGAGGCCGGTTGGGAAAAACGAAAAAACTACTCCCCTCTCTTGTCCAAGTTCGTTATCTCTACTAGCCGGGCGAGCTTGAAGGGGGCATGAAAAGGGCCACAGACCCAATCTGGTCTTTGAAAGTTTACAGCATTGAAAGATCTTTTTCCAAACCTGATCAACCCGTTCTCTTCTATCTGCGCGACGGCCCCAAGCGCGGCTTTGTGCGTGAAGAGCTGCTCGTTGTCCCTCCAAACACACAGTTACCCCCAGAGAAACTTTGAAACTTCGGCTTCCAACCCTCTTAGTTCATCATCTGTTAATGTTGACAATATATCCATGTTGGTGTACCCGTGAGCTTTTGTATGGATACCATCGTCACCTATCCATCGCTTTGAATCAAATGGCGAAAGCGAAATTTTGTTAAGATGCATGCCGTAGATCTCGTGTCCCTCGCTTCGAAGAATGTTCATTCCATGCCATTGCTGCTTCGCACCGAAAAGCGTTTCCTTGTAATTTTCATGCGTTATTTGTTTCTTGACAACGTTCTTTTTTACGCCCTTCGCTTTTTTGATATTTTTTTCGTCCGCCATCATGATTGAGTACATTTTCGGTCTCAGACCAACATACTCTGCGATAGGGGTTCCTGCACATTCGTCTCTCATTTTGCCTAAGACCTTTTTGTTGGTGTTTGAGTGAAGTGGATGATCCTTCGGGTAGACGCTCGTGTCGTAAAGGTCCATGTTGTTTTTCATGTCTTCGTATACGTCTTCTGTTTCGATCACGACAAGAAGGCTGTCGGTGTCCGTGTATAGCAGCTCGCACTTTGAGCCGTACTGCTTTTTAAGCTCGTTGTAAAAGAAGTCGTACATCAGGATCTTGCTGTTGTCGAGGATCGTCATCCCCGTGTAGACCGGCTTGTTGAGAAGCAGCTTGCTTTTTCGCATGTCTATCCCCGCCATGTCGTTTGAAAATAAAACATGCCTTGAGTACAAAGGGCTGGCGATCAATTTCCTTATTTTGTCCGTCTCGTTGCTGCGCACTATTTTTATGTCGACGCGGTTACGCAGGTTTTCCATGGTTTTGCCGAAAACGGAGTTGTTCATGAGCTTGTAAAAGTTCTTTTCGAAGTCGCTCTTCGCTTTCTTCCTGAACTCTGTGTTCATCCGGATGTAAGGCTCCATCCAGCGTTCTTGTTCGAACTCCAGCACCCTGTGCACACGCTTCAGTTTCATGCCTTGCTTCAGATAAAACTGCAAGTTTTTGTAATGCACGACGTAGTTCTTTTTGTCATGAAACGTTAGCAGCAGCTTCTTGCTGTCCGGGGGTTTCAGGTCCAGGTCTTTCATCAACCCCCTTTGGTAGTCCGACATCCACTCCTTTTTTACGGACTTTTTCTCCGGCGCCAGGGGATAGCTGTTGTGCTCCTCGTGCAGTTCTTGCGGATATTCGAGATCGAGCTCGAGAATGCACCCCTTCTTCGCGTTTTCTTTCATACTAAGAATCTCCTCCTCTGTGGGCATGACGCTTTTCCACTTAGAACCTCTTATCGGGAGGGGCTTGCACATCGCCCATCCGTAAAGGTTGTTTTCGTCCAGATACATGAAGTATTTTTTTGGCTTGCTGGGGTCGTATCCTGGTACTAGCGGGTTGTTTGCCTTGGCGTACCTATTGCTCACCATGGAGATTCCGCCCCGCATTCCCCTTTCCACGAAGAGGTGCATTTCGTAGTCTGTGAAGAGCTCAAGCTCGACCCCCGTCTTTTTCAGGAGCGCGTCCCAAGAGAGGCTGGCGACGTGTAATAATGCGCCGGATCCAACCCGTACTGCTCAAGGCATAGGTTTCGGAAGTTCTCAAAAACATCCGCCAGCAGCGCGACATCCGTTTTCAAGTAAAGATCGTGGTAATCTCCCAGCGTTTTGCATTCCAAATACTCCCAGACAGCCAGCGCGTGCGCGTACTCTTCGTCTGTTATGTGATCGTCGTTCAGCTTGGTGTAAAACTTCTCTTTGTCAGGAAGCCTTGTCTCGCTAAATCTTTCCCCTGAGTCCATGTACTCGTAAGGGTAGATCCCTTTTTTGTAAAGCAGGTCGCTGCCTTTTGAAATCGTTGATGTTATTTTCAATAACTTCTTCGGTGTAGCTCTTACAAGTGAATCAAGGCTTCCTTGCAAAAAGTTCAAGCTGTCGATGAAACGCAGGCCTCCGACCGAGAATGTGATGTATTTCTCCATGTTGTTGGCGGCGCATTTCACCTCTTTCTGCAGTTGCGACATCGCTTGCATCAAGTGGTGTGCGTCGTAGCCCCTCAGGTTGTGGAATACAACTGGTATTGGGTCCGTCTTGGGGTTAATTCGCACCTTCTTACACAGGCGGCCCAAGCTCTCAATGTTATCCCTTTGTTTTCCTTTTTATGCGAACGTTCAGGCTAACGTGACATATGGCATGTACTATTACATAACGACCGAATTTGACCACGCGAAACATGACTCCCGCCTTGCAGCATATGGAGGTGTTGTGTTACAACGGTTTGAATTTATAAAGGTTTGTATGGGAATGCAACGGCTTTGCTTGAAAAGCCAATTATTCTTATATTTTGTGAATAAAACCTACTTACCCTGTTGCTGTGTTGTATTCTTTGTTGTTTGCCAGCTCCTCGGGCCGATCTAACGCGATTTCGGCGAGTTATGGTTCTGTGGGTTTCCACTATTAAAAGAAAGACAAGGCCGGACACTGATTTCCGGAGTGCCCGCCGCTCGAAGCGAATAAATCCACTGAAAATAACCCTGCCGGCTCAATTCCTCCGTAGAATCGAAGAAGAAATGTTGAAGTTCCATGTCAGTTTACTCGCTACGCGATTCCGTCCACAACGCCTTCGCAACGATACATTTATTTCGAGATTGCTTCGCTCGCAAACTCGACAACAGCCGCGTCACAAAAGTTAGGACACTTTCGCGGCGTTGGGTAACTATAATTAGCCCGACCGGGGGTAGTCAGCAACGATTTGTCAACGGTCAAACCAAAATGCTCCCCGGGTACCCTCGTGCTTTAGTTGTCAAACCCATAAAGGGAGTGCCCGGTTACCCGGGGAGCATTTTGGTTTGACCGTTGACAAATCGTTGCTGACTACCCCCGGTCGGGCTAATTATAGTTACCCAACGCCGCGAAAGTGTCCTAACTTTTGTGACGCGGCTGTTGTCGAGTTTGCGAGCGAAGCAATCTCGAAATAAATGTATCGTTGCGAAGGCGTTGTGGACGGAATCGCGTAGCGAGTAAACTGACATGGAACTTCAACATTTCTTCTTCGATTCTACGGAGGAATTGAGCCGGCAGGGTTATTTTCAGTGGATTTATTCGCTTCGAGCGGCGGGCACTCCGGAAATCAGTGTCCGGCCTTGTCTTTCTTTTAATAGTGGAAACCCACAGAACCATAACTCGCCGAAATCGCGTTAGATCGGCCCGAGGAGCTGGCAAACAACAAAGAATACAACACAGCAACAGGGTAAGTAGGTTTTATTCACAAAATATAAGAATAATTGGCTTTTCAAGCAAAGCCGTTGCATTCCCATACAAACCTTTATAAATTCAAACCGTTGTAACACAACACCTCCATATACTGCAAGGCGTGAGTCATGTTTCGCGTGGTCAAATTCGGTCGTTATGTAATAGTACATGCCATATGTCACGTTAGCCTGAACGTTCGCATGAAAAGGAAAAAAAAAAGGATAACATTGAGAGCTTGGGCCGCCTGTGCTTCTTATTACATTCGCTGTGCGCGGCTCCGCGGTACCTGCCCGTTATGTGGTAATGGTCCTTTACTGCGTCTCTGAAGTTTTTCTGAAGTAAAGAGTTTCCACAGTACTTACAGTTTTCCTGTGATTTTGCTTCCAAGTGGTCTTTTTCGTCTTCCAGTCTTTTTAACCTTTGAACGCCCCATTTCTGCTCTTTCTGTGCCATGTAGAAACATTTTTTTGTGTCCTTGGCCCCAATAACTCCATTTTTTACCTTCACCTTCTTCACCCGCTTCTTCAACTTTGCAGACAGGCAAAGAATCCACGAATTCGTCTTTTATCAGAGTTTTGTTGCAAATGTGGCAATCAGTTGCTTTTTTGAAATTTTCCCAGTCCTTCCACGTCATAACAATCGGTTCCGGGGTGGCCAAACTCTCTCTTATTTTCTCCTCTTCCCGCAGAACGTCACTTAAAAACGTCCCCACCGCGTTTTCGCCCCTGTAAGTATTCGAACCTACCACTTTACCATCGCTTCTCACAAGGTAAGAGTAACCGCATGCTTCGTGCCTTTCGGTCTTCTCTGTGTGGCTTGTTTGCATTCTCTCGCGCTCACAGCCCAGAATCTCTCTTATAATTGCCTCAAAGTCCGAGTAAATAATGAAAGGCATCTTCATCTGTTTTTTGAAGTTTTGGAAGGAAAGGATGTTTTTCCCGTCTTCTGCCATCTCGATCCTTGTCGGCCTGCCATTCACACCTTTGCAATATTTTTTGTGATTCACGAGCAAGTCTGCTTTTGAGAAACCGGTCAAGCACAGCATACAAAAGTGCTTTGCGTTTCTGTTCTTATTCTGATCGAAAAGCAAAGCGCTTTCTCTTTTTACGTAACAATAGTGCTGAATTTCCCCTGACTCGATTAACATCAGGTTTATCCGCAGCACATTCGCTTGTTTTGGGCTTATCCGGTGCACAATCACACAATCGTTTTCCCAGCCAAATACGTTAATTGCGAGTTTCGGGTTTTGTGCCTCGAGCTTTTCTATCTGTTTTACCGGTGTGGGGAAATCGATGCCTACGTAGTTGATACCGTCCTTAGCCGGATATTTGCTTGGTCTTTGCGGGTTCTTTCCGTCTTTCGGAGGGAATAAAGCGGCTCTGATCGCCCACTTCAGGCATTCGTTGTCTTTGTTTTGCACGTTGATTATTGCTTTCTTTTTTGCCAGTTTGGCTGGAAGAGGCAAATAGCTCCCTCCGCGAAACGGCTGATAGCATGCAACATTCACGTACGCGATCTGTATCTTTTCAACCACCCATCCTGATCCTTTCTCAGACCAGTGCTCTATTTCTCCTTTTCCGGTTTCAATGAATCCATCGAATTTTTGTTTTATCTGTTCCTCATCGTTCCTTTCGAAAACGTGCGGTTTGCCGTCTTCGAAATAGTCCTCCATGAATTGCGTTTCGCCGTTTCTTTCTATTGAAAACTTTACTTGTAACCCAAAACTAACTTTGGCGCTATTTAACCTTCGGGTTTCTTGTCCAACCAAATCGGTGATCTTTTCTTTGTTTCCTCTTGCGAACTTCAAAAGATTTTTCTTGCTTGGGTTCCTTTCGGATATATCCATTCTCCACACACGGAGCCATTCTTGGAAATTGTTTTGGGATATTTGGAACCCGTCAAATAGTGTGGTAAGATCAGGTTTTAACGGTTCGGGAAGGTTTGTTTTTTCCTCCCTCGGTATTGGGCCGTAGAACATTCTCAGAACATCGGACGAATATCTTGCGGCAGCCATGTCGGCGTATACACTGTGCATACACTTCTCCAATAGGGAAAAAACTCTGGCACATTTTTTGTATATACTAGTGAAGGGCACATCCGCGCATATTGATTACAGACGTTGCAGCTTCGCTGGACCCGCTATTTCGCCCAATTTTACTGCTGTGCTGTTGCGTAACACACACACACACATGTATAGTGAGGGTTCTGGACACAAGCGAACGCCACACAGTGCAAGCGTAACGCTACTCCCCATCTAAAGATTCGGAGTAGCGTTACGCTTGCACTGTGTTGCGTGAGTGCTGTGCCAGAACGCTCACTATATATGTGTGTATTATTATTATTATTATTATTATTATTATCATTAATCTAAATGCAGCAAACGTTACAGACACATACGGTAACTGAAAACAATGCTCTGGTCTACGATACGGGCTAATTTATATCAAGTTCTGGTCCTGAACAAGTAGATAACATTTTTCTATAATTCTTATCAGTTGTTTACCTCACAAATATCAAAGCATTTTATGTTTGTTTTTGCAATGTCAGAAGACGGTTGATAACCAATGTTCTGTCACGGGGCATGGGCACGGAGGAAAATATGGAGGAAACTATGGGACACGACAATCTTGCATATGGGCAGCCAAGGAGACTTCCAAACGACGCAGGGAGACTGAAAGTCATGGTATCACCGAAGCCCGTACCACAACCCGACGTTGGTTTTCGTAACCCCCATATTGACCGTGGAGGTCATTTTCAAACACTGGATAAGACAAATGGGGTATCTGATAATTTCTACCCAGACCTTCGTTTCAGTGGTGCCACTAAAAGTCAGTCAGCGGTATAGAATCTATAGAAATAGTTTTCTAGGAACTCCTTTTCATTTTTTCTCGTGACTGATCCTTGGCAGGGGAACGTAGGGCTAAGTAGAAGGCTAGTCTAAGCAATCACTGTTATCATACCTAGTATATTTGAAAATGATGTTACCCTTAGGAGTAGGTGTAGAATCATCCTCCCAGGTCATGGAGAGGGAGGCTGTTAAATGATCCTCCCTCCGTCTCTCCCCTTCCATGGAATTCGTTACATTCTAACAACCTTAGTTTTCAATGAACAAAGTTAATGAGTCAAAATGTAACTTTTACCTCCTTCCTTGACCCTGAAAGATTTCATGCTTAAAAATATTTTCTTGCTATATAACTATGTCGGAGAGATATCAGTGAGAAATATTAAAAACTAACGAAGCTTTTTTATCCTCTCTTGTTACGCTGAGGTCAAAGGTCGCGTTTCAGGATCAAGTAGAGCTCCATTTAGTTTACTGCCTCGGCGTTTAAGATTTTATTTGCCCAAAATTTTATTTCACTGATTTAAAGAAGAAACAATTTTCTTTCAGACGAAACGAGTCGTTTTGGAAAACGTCATGTACCACGGCGGACTTTTAGCATTTGAAAATAGACTCAACGTATACTTCTCTCGTTCAGCTGTGTTGCGTCATTAGATTTCAAACATTGGTAATATTTGATTTCTAATTAAATCGCGATATATGTAGCTCTAAATATAAAAGAAAGGAAGTACACACACGGCTTCTAACTAGTTGTTGTAACAAAAAGTTACTATTTTATTTTCTCAGATTGAAAACGAGGGGATTTCGGTGGATTCACCTAGTTGTAGCAACGAAACTCTACACAATCACCTTCCCACGTCATTTGCAAAATACATCACAAGATTAGAAGCCACATTCACTAGTGCTGGTGGAGAATTGAGCGCACCTTTGGAGTCTGACGTCCGCATCATCGTTCCTGGTTGTGCAATTTTCGCTGGAATAAACCAGTCTGTCTTTTTTGGAGTGTTCTTGGATGAAACAACATTGTTGAGGGATATCCCAGAGACAAGCGATAGGACTCTTATTTCCCCCGTGATTGAATGCGGGCCGCATGACATTCACCTGTTAGAACCAGTAGAAATCATCGTTCCACACTGCCTAGATTTGATCAAAGCTAAAGAGGAACGGATAATTGTTTACAGATGTGGGCAGTTTTCTGCTGAAGGTAACAGTTGTTGTTGTTGTTGTTGTTTTACACTTTAGTTTGAAAGGTCATGCTTGTCTCTCATGGGGCCTCGGATGTCGTCGATTCCAAAAAGTTCAAAAAATTTTGAGGGTAGAATGCAAAAATCTAAGGCTTTGGTTATACTTCCTGCCCGAGCTCTGTTTTCTGGACAACGAACAAAAAAGTGTTGCCTTTAGACACCGGCTGCTCCAAGTACTCAAGTAGCATTTAGTCATGCTTGAGTACAAGGTCGAGTCCTTATACTTGGGTATGGGCCCTAAATTAAATTCTGGAGTGAGTACTTCGACTTGGGAAAAACGGTGTGAAACGTACTCGGGTACCGTACTTGGGCACCAAGTGTGAACGTAGGTTAAGGCTGTGTTCACACTGGACGCACAAGCAAGGTGCTTGAGTACAATTCTCTCTGGCTTCCAATGTTAACACACCTTTTTTTCCCAAGAACTAAGACCAGAAGTCGGACACAGTGCGCGCGCCCAGCTACAAGGTCTCGAACTTGTACTCGGCCACTAGATGGTACCTGGGTACTTGAAATACCAGTATCTGAATGCAGTACTGTTTTGAAGTGGTACTCAGCCACCAGTGCTCGTGCAACAAGTGTGAATGTAATTCAAACCAGTATAGTATGGCCACGAGCATGGGCACCGACAAAGGCACGGGTACGGGTACGGGTAAGGGTACGTGACCGGTCACGGGCACGGACATGGACATGGTCGCGGGCGTGATAAGCACAGGCATAAATATGGCATCTAGGAATAGATATAGGCAAAACCATAGATGTAGACATGGCCATGACTACGTCAACTAAACTTAACAGAAAAGAAAGAAAATAGATAATAACGCAAACGCCACTATTATTTGTATAGGTTGTTCAAACTGGGAGAGAGTACCCAACGAATCGGAGAAAGTAAGTCAACCCCAGGCGGTCTTCGCGGTTAAAGAGGATGCTATCCACATCAGAACTAATAATTTTTCACTCTGGAGCATATTTGCCTGTGGCGGGCCAAGGAGAAAAATAGCGACAGTTTTTGCCAGGAGACCGGATCCCAGAAGCGACCTTATTTATCTACGGTTTTACGTCTACAGTAATAATATAGATTCTAAGAGGGTAAGTGATCAAGTGAGTGACAGGACTAAGGGCA
This sequence comes from Orbicella franksi, assembly GCF_964199315.1. Lineage (NCBI taxonomy): Eukaryota > Metazoa > Cnidaria > Anthozoa > Scleractinia > Merulinidae > Orbicella > Orbicella franksi. The sequence goes on from NC_138155.1 coordinate 8,253,900, forward strand.
GAGTGGTAAAATATGCATTATGTCTGTGATTGTGAATCCATCGAGCCGTTCATCTGCATACACGTATAGAATGAATGGGTGGATGGATGGATGGATGGATGGATAGCTAGTATCATCCCGGTCGTCTGTTGAAATGGCCTTTTTAAGGCCTTTATATCCACGGTTGGTTTCAACCGCGGATTCAAATATGTGATTACTTGATGACAAACATTTCTTGCAAGGCTACAGTTTACAGCACAGCTGTTACAGATCCCTCGATAGTAGAATGTTCGATTCAAATCTTATCCATGGGATGAATTTTGCATCCGTCAACTCTTCTCTGTATATGTATTTGAAATTAAATCTTGCTAGAAAGTCCAAAACTCAACAATTTTGCCAGCAAACTGGAAAGGACCTTCCCGACCGCAGGAGATTCAGTTATGGCACGATTATGAAATTCGTGTTCACGTGATAATATCCTTTTTTTAATCCGTGAATGAAACCAACAGTGCGAGCAAGGCTTGAAAGAAAAAGCCGTCTCAACAGACGTCTGGGATCAATAGTAGCTTGAATAAAGCTGGAAAATAGATAGAAAACGTTATTTAATTCATGGATAGATGGACGGATGGATGGATGGATCAATGGGGCTTGAATATCGATGGTCCTCTTTGTTAGGTGGGAACAAAAAAGGTAAATTCAGGTTGGAGCATGTAACTACACGAGAGTGACTCCCAGGATTTTTTTTTTTTAAGAGGATATTTTATGAGTATCTACTCATTTGGTTTCACTTAAGCACCTTTTGCATTTACCTCTGTTATGTGTCTTCCTTCTTATAAACGCGTGGAGTTGGCAGAAAAGGAACGGTTTCCTGACTCGAGGCCAGCAAGGGAGAAGCCCTTCACAATGTGCAAAGACAACAGAATGATCACAGTGAGACTAACTGATCTTGAAGAAGGCTGGAAATTCGACAAGACTGACGATGCACAGGTAAACTATTTTGAGGATTTCTTAACCTCAAATAAGAGCAAATCAAATGTGTAAAACATCTCCATCGAGACCCAAAAGCTGGTGGTTAACGACAAATAAAACCAGAATTGAAGAAGAAAAATTGAAAAAACTGAGGCCAAAAGGAGATATTTGGGTCATCTTTTCCATTGGTTTTCAGCTATAATATTGCTTGTTTTTCACAAATACGAGAACTAAATATATATATATATATATATATATATATATATATATATATAGGCAGAATAATATGGTTTTCCAAACGGTGACTTCCAGTAGAAGGATCAAAAGATACCGTGCTTCAATGTGAATTTTAGTTAAGTGTAAGATGAGGCCTCATGAAACAAACTTCTAACTGTTCCGGCTTTTAATGTGACGTTTCGGCCTACAAAGGGTATCTTAAGTCCCAGGGCTATAATGCAGCTTTAGTAGACAAACAATTCGACAAAGCGCTTAGTATTGAGAGATCAGAATTGCTTAAGAAAAAAGCCAAGCCTGTCAAGAGAGTTTTCCCGTTAGTTCTTGACTACAATCCTATCCTGCCTGATATTCAGAGAGTTATCAAGAAACATGCTCATCTTCTGAGATCGTCGCCCGAATTACTTGAAATTTTTCCATCTAAATCGATTTTTCCAGCATATCGCCGTACCAAAAATCTCAAAGATATTTTAGCACCATCTAAATTTCGTGGCGACAACGGGACAAACCAGGCAGAGAACGAAATGGGAGGGTGCTTCAAATGTTGTACTCGTTGTGATCTTTGCAAAAATTTTTTAATTCAAGATTCCAAATTTAAAAGCTTTTCCACAGGCCGAGTCTACAAGATAAAGCAAAAATTGTCTTGCTCTTCCAAAAACGTTGTTTACTTGGCCTAGTGCAGTAAATGCAAATTGCAGTATGTAGGTTCCACCACAACAGAATTTAAAGTACGTTTTCGCAATCACAAATCATCTATGCTCACCAACAAAAAGACGTGTGAGCTTGCAGTCCATTTTAATTGTACTAGGCACGAAATTTCCGAAATTAATTTTATCGTCATCGAACAAATTACTAGCCAGGGGGTTGCTGCGTATATTGATAAGTTGTTATTGACCAGAGAGGCCTATTGGACCTCCCAGCTATTTACACTCAGCCCTCATGGTCTTAATAAAAGACGGGAATTTAGATCCAAAAATCGCGCCCGTTACAATACATAATTAGACTGACTATTATACACTTATACACTTAGTACATTGTTGTAATCTTATCAACCGGCGCGTTCTTGTAAGTTGACATTAGCTTGTTATGTAATCTATTATTTCAGGTTGTAAAGCATTATGTAATTATATTTACATTTTTCTGATCTTATATATATACATGCAAATCTGTAAACTTACTAGGATTTTTAACCTTTTATTTTTTAACTTGTAAATATTGTTCCAATCTGAAGAAGGCCGAAGGCCGAAACGTCACATTAAAAGCCGGAACAGTTAGAAGTTTGCTTCATGACGCCTCATCTTACACTTAACTATATATATATATATATATATATATATATATATAACGGTTATAAAATGCCTCAAGCCAACAAAGAATGCCACTGCGTCAGGAGGATCAATGAAGATTCACAGTCCAAGCCTCACCGCAAAAATGAATTTAAAAACGTTTGATAAAGCAAGGACGGACAACTTCTGACGGTAAAAAAAGTTAAAAAGTTAAAAATTTAATAGAAAAACGTTTCGGTCTTAGACCTTCATCAGTTACAAGAGAAAAAGGACGAAAACTAAGTTTAAATACGGTTACAGTGTGGGAGATTACGTAACGAAATGAAAAATACAATATTGTGCTATTAATACATCGTGATTAATACAATACAGGAAGAAAATGCAAAACGAGAAATACAATGCTGTACTATAAATTGCGTCATACAGGGTGATAATTAATAGACCAAACGAAAAGAATACAATACTGTGCATAAATTATAGATTATAAATTAAATTAATAGAGCGTGATAATTAAATTATAGAGCGTGATAATTGCAGAACTAGGTTAAATTCAACCTAAAAACTAAAAGAGTTAAAATAGATAAAACGGACTCTTGCAATGCGGTAAATATAACGGGAAAAATAGTTTGCAAAGATAAGCAGAAGAAACCTACGTTTACGCTGGACAAGGTTAATAACAAAATCCCAAATCGAGGCCTTTGGAGCATTAAAGGGTTGACAAACAACAAAATCCCTGGAGGGGCCCTTAAACAATAAGCTGTAATAAGATCCCAGGCAGGGCCTTTGAGCATACCTAACACCCAAAAAGCTGACAAAATCCAAGGAAGGGCCTTTGAACTGCCTTATGGCGCGAACGCATATTTACACAAGAGAAAGTTAATTATAACAAATTCTGTTTTTGGAGTGAAATTCTTTTCTTTTATTTAAGCCATGGGGAGCCAAAGAGAACAGTTAAGCACTCCAATAAGCCTCTTTCGTAATTAAAAACCTATCGATCTCGTCTGAGTCATTAGGGGCCTGCACCTGATCAATGCATTGGAATTCAAAATCATCCAAGGAGTGTGGAATTTTATTGAGATGTACTGCTACCTCACAAGTGGTTTTGTTTGTGAGCATAGCAGACTTGTGGTCACGAAACCTAACCCGAAAATCGGTGGTAGTTGATCCTATGTACTGTAAACGACATTTCTTGCAGGAAACTAAATAGATCACGTTTTTAGAATCACAAGAAAGCCTTGAATGAATGGTGTATTTTCTGCCCGTTTTAAAACTTAGAAATGATTTAGATTCAACAAAGAAATTTCGACAGAGATCGCATCTATTTCTTTCACATTTAAAGCAGCCATTATTTGGCTGAATTGTTTGTCCCTCATCGGCGGTCTTAAAACGAGATGGTGCTAATAATTCTTTCAGGTTTTTTGTTCTACGAAAAGATGGTATGATAGAGCCTTGAGGGAAAAGTTCTTTCAATTTAGGGTTGGATTGCAAAATCAACAAATGCTTTCTAATTATGCTACTCACATTAGGCAAATTAGGATTAAATGTGAGAACAAATGGAAATAATTTCTTCGATTGGTTTCCGCGTTGCCGTTGTAAATCATTCCTAGAAATGGTGGAGGCTTTGGAGAATTGATCGTCAACTAATTTGGAGGGATAACCCTGATTAACAAGATAACCCTTGTACTCAACTGTTCTCTCGGCAAGGAAAGTTTCTTCAGAGCAATTTCTCTTCAATCTAGTCGCTACTCCAAAAGGAATAGCCTTGAAGACATGCTTGGGATGGCAGCTAGAAGGTGGAAGATATAAATGACTATCTGTAGGTTTAGAATAAACATCAGTTCTAATAAATCCATCCACAAGATGTAAAGTAAGATCAAGTACGTGAAGCTCACGTTCAGAAAAAACTAACTCGAATTTAATAGTAGGGTATAGAGAATTAATGTAATCAGTAAATTGATGTAAGGCAGGAAGGCCTTGCTGCCAAAGATCAAAGACATCGTCACGATAACGCCACCACAAGGACGGCTTTATCGGACCGGAAAACTTAGCTTTAAGATCAATTTCACCCATGGCTAGATCGGCATAACTACATGCATTTTTTGGACCCATGGCCGTGCCATGAATCTGAAGAAAGAAATTCTCCTTAAAAACAGAACGGTTGCTTTTCAAACAGATTTTTACGGATTCTAATATGCAAGATGTAGACGGAATTTTGTTTTCCCTAGCATTCAAAGCTTTCCTAACTACAGTAAGACCAAGTTTGTTATCGATGTTGGGGAACATTGAAACCACATCCCACGAAACCAGTAAGGTGCCAGTTGGAAAAGGACCACTCGTGTTAAGATCTCCTATTTTGTTAAGCAAATCCGTGGTGTCCTTAATAAATGATGGTAATTTACGAGCAAGTGGTTGCAAATAGAATTCGGTAAAGGCCGACAAGTTCTCAATTGCCGTACCACAACAAGAGGTAATGAGTCTTAATGGGTTGCCCGTTTTGTGCGTTTTAATGTTCCCAAGGGCAACTCCTGGTTTCGCTTCCTTATTTAAAACCCACTTAGCTATTTCGGGGGAAATCTCACCCTTTCCAAGCCATTTGGAACACCAACTACTTACTAACGCTAAATGCTTCGAGGTAGGATCTGATTGCAAAGATTTGTAGTGCAGCTGGTTGTTGAGCTGACCAAGCATTTTTTCTTCGTACTCTTTATCATCAATTAAAACAAAACGGGAACCTTTGTCCTGGTGTATTTTAACTTTTTTTACCGTCAGAAGTTGTCCGTCCTTGCTTTATCAAACGTTTTTATATATAAAACGTTTTTATATATCAAACGTTTTTAAAACGGGCAGAAAATACACCATTCATTCAAGGCTTTCTTGTGATTCTAAAAACGTGATCTATTTAGTTTCCTGCAAGAAATGTCGTTTACAGTACATAGGATCAACTACCACCGATTTTCGGGTTAGGTTTCGTGACCACAAGTCTGCTATGCTCACAAACAAAACCACTTGTGAGGTAGCAGTACATCTCAATAAAATTCCACACTCCTTGGATGATTTTGAATTCCAATGCATTGATCAGGTGCAGGCCCCTAATGACTCAGACGAGATCGATAGGTTTTTAATTACGAAAGAGGCTTATTGGAGTGCTTAACTGTTCTCTTTGGCTCCCCATGGCTTAAATAAAAGAAAAGAATTTCACTCCAAAAACAGAATTTGTTATAATTAACTTTCTCTTGTGTAAATATGCGTTCGCGCCATAAGGCAGTTCAAAGGCCCTTCCTTGGATTTTGTCAGCTTTTTGGGTGTTAGGTATGCTCAAAGGCCCTGCCTGGGATCTTATTACAGCTTATTGTTTAAGGGCCCCTCCAGGGATTTTGTTGTTTGTCAACCCTTTAATGCTCCAAAGGCCTCGATTTGGGATTTTGTTATTAACCTTGCCCAGCGTAAACGTAGGTTTCTTCTGCTTATCTTTGCAAACTATTTTTCCCGTTATATTTACCGCATTGCAAGAGTCCGTTTTATCTATTTTAACTCTTTTAGTTTTTAGGTTGAATTTAACCTAGTTCTGCAATTATCACGCTCTATAATTTAATTATCACGCTCTATTAATTTAATTTATAATCTATAATTTATGCACAGTATTGTATTCTTTTCGTTTGGTCTATTAATTATCACCCTGTATGACGCAATTTATAGTACAGCATTGTATTTCCCGTTTTGCATTTTCTTCCTGTATTGTATTAATCACGAGGTATTAATAGCACAATATTGTATTTTTCATTTCGTTACGTAATCACTCACACTGTAACCGTATTTAAACTTAGTTTTCGTCCTTTTTCTCTTGTAACTGATGAAGGTCTAAGACCGAAACGTTTTTCTATTAAATTTTTAACTTTTTAACTTTTTTTACCGTCAGAAGTTGTCCGTCCTTGCTTTATCAAACGTTTTTATATACATATATATATATATATATATATATATATATATATATATATATATAAACGTTAAACGACCAGTTAACTTATCACCCATGTTTTAACCTACACTGCATAGTGACTAAAGGAGTCCCAATCTTTTGGTTTTGGGTTTCTTGGCTATCCTATCATACACATTCCATTCCATTATATTCGAGCGAGTCCTCGGATTCCTTTCTTTTGAACTCACATGTCCAATAACAAATATCTCGCGTTCAAAAACTCTGCCAACGTCTCTCACACCCAAAAAGAACGCATCAGGTATTGTGTCATTAAGATCGTTATCACCTCAGTCTTCAACTTCAACAAAGTTGAATCTTTCCCCTAAAAATGCTTCAATCACTGCCTAATCTGTTGTGTTTCATCACTTGTAGATATACAAATACGAGAAAGCTAGAGGAAGTGGATATCGGTCTAAAGATACCTGCGATTTTGCTGTTAAACCAGAAGACGGTCTATATGTTAGAGCTTTTTCTTGTGAAGTAAAGTTTCAACAGGAAGATGACGACCAAGAACATTCATTTTCCGTGTATCCAGGCTGTACGCCTTTAAAGGTAGAGAGAAATATTTGCTGCAATAGGGGAAGCCTATAACTTTTATTTATTTATTTATTTATCATTTATTTATTTATTTCTATTTTTTTTTTGTGATTCACGGGACAGAAGTACAATGGACAGTAAGTCCAGCTTCTTTGTCTCCGAAATGGTGGTAACAGTCACCTTGAGTTTCAAGTTTGGTCTTTTAGGTCAGAAAATCGTCTCAATCAAAACTAACTTTATGACATCAGAATGTTTTGATTTGCTACATCTTCTATGAGGAGAATGAGGGGAGGTAGGGAATCTCACCCCCTCCATAACCTCAAAGCTTTCCAAGCAATGATAATTTGATCGAGTGAAAGATGCGTGGAACGTCAAACAACATTCCCTAAGCGTCAGAGGAAAGCCACATAAAATGATAACGTTATGTCACGTAATGATCGCTTCGTGGACTGACTTAAATTTCAGATTAAGTCTCCGAATTTGGCTAATTTTACTTGAATACCATAGCCCACCCTTCCCTTTCTCCTTCCCCTTTTCCTATTTTCCCTACTAGTAAATTGGGCAATCTGCATCAAGCAAAGCAGTCTACTCTCATGTAAAACTTATTTAGGGCAAGCTATAAACAAGTCTTCGAACTTTTCAAAGTTGATTTGGCGTTATTATCTGACTTGGCATTATTTTCATGTTTGTATAGCGACAGAGCATCCAACGAAGCTCCGAAGAAGGCCTTGGAGGCGACACTTTCTCTAGTAAGTGGGATTTCAAATAACACTTAGAGCGACTCGGAAATAGTTTTAATTTCTTGATATTTTCTGAGCCTTCTGGTGAGAGATCTAAAGAGACAGACAAGCATGCAGACCGAAAGAAAAAATCGCAAAAAATAAGGATGTGTTCCGTTGGAAAGAGCTCGTCGAGAAGGCAAAGAACCAAGATCAGTCGGGTCATGATGCACTTTAGATGCACTTTAATCCAACTGTACGTGATCTTGAAACGCCGAGAGGGTAGACTGCGAGCAGTCTCTCTTTTCCTCGACAATCAGTGGGAAAGAACGCAAAACAGGTGAGCTTGCGAACATGACTAGCTGTGAGCGTGACGTGCGAAGCGGCGATGCCGCGAGCTGGGAGTTGCGTGCGAACTCGCGGCTTTGCATATAACGCTTGCACGCTTACGACTGTTCACTTGTGTTTTGTTCTTGATTGCGTTCTTCCATACGAATATTTGAGCAAAAGAGAGACTGCTCGCAGTCAACCGAAGGGTTTACTGACAGAAAAATCGATGCATTAGTTGCTTTTGCTTGCTGATTCACAAGGTAAATATAGCATGCCGTACTAATCGTTTTGTTGACTAACGCTTTTTCCTAGGGACTTCGCAATACGAAGGCTCGGTAGACTGGGATCACTATGTCTCGTCATTGGGAAGCGAGCCTGTAACAGAAGAACTCATCTATCAAATCAGTCCCGATGTTGGACGCGACTGGAAAGACCTTCTGCGAAGCCTGTCCATGAAGGCAAAGGTCATTGAAAATCTGAGCGAGGATCACAAGCATGAAAAAATTGCCGAAAAGTGTATTCAGGGCCTCTTACAGTGGAAAGAGCTTGACCCTCAGTTAGCAACGATTAAAACACTAGCTATTGCTCTCCGTCACGTGGGTTGCTTCGATGCGCTTCAAACGTTGCGGAAAAGTATAAATGATCAATCAAACATCAATGACTCTTAAGGGGTCTAATACCTTAAAAAAATATATAAATTTTTTGGCAAAACAGCTCTGTGGAACAGTTTTGGTACCACGTCAAAAGACATAGCACTCTGACTTGAAAAAATGAGTTTTCCTTTTCACATGCCACGATAGTTAATAAATAACTAGCTCCTAAGTGTTAAAGAGTAGTGTTCATTATAAACACAACAACGTAACAATGAATGGTTCGAGAAGCATGGCATTAAGTTCATCCTGTCCATAAGCAAGTTGTCCAGGAGACAAACGTCAGAAAACATTGTTTTGAGGGGGTTTTTCTCGGGAAATTTTGAACAACTGTACTAATATTAACTAATATAACTAATAACAAGGAAAGAAATTTCATAAATTGCAAATTTTGGAGGTTTAAGACCTAGATAATAGTGCACTTTACCGATGCTTAAAATTGACAACATTCGGTTAAAACCCAGTGGAGATATCGTGTGCGAGATATTGGTGATTCGTCTATTTGGTCATTTTGAGAAATAAGGCTTCTGTATCCGAGAGCCGAAACTAGCTCTGCGAGCGGGGAGGGCGGGGAGAGGGATGGGGGGGGGGGGGGGGCTAGAGGAAAGGAGAGGGGGAGTATCGAAAGTTTTCACAAAAATTGTCCATTGAATACCCGAATAAACACCAGTCATAGAAATGCTAACCAAGTATAAGGAGCGTATACGATGGTACAGGAAACAAATGTTCAGGACTATGATGCAAAATTCTCATAAGTACACATCTTTAAAGCGTTTCTGTAAAGTGTCATTAAAATGTACTGAATTAAATCCATTTTGTGAGTACTTTTATTTTAGACTGTAAACAATGGTTGCTATGGGTGTTGCTATGCTGGAATATAGCTACCAGTGTGCAGATTTCTTTATTCAAACGTAAATCAAGAAGTAATTACAGGAAAATCGTTTCAAAACGCGATCTTCAAATGGACAGGGATGTTGAATATTCATGTTCCAAAAAAATGTTTTTCTGGAGAAAAATTTCTATCTGAGAGTATAAGACCCCCCTTAAGTTTAAATTAGAATTTAGAACTTTTGGAACTTGCACGTAAAAGATAATACAGACCCTCTTTAGTTGGGACGGTTTGTTGCCCCATTTTAGACCATGTGATGATACAGGTTGTGGCGTGTATATAAATGAATCATTTTTAAATGCATCAAAGACAAATTATCTACAGAATATCACGCGGTCTGAAACGGTAAAACAAACCGTTTAAGCTAAAGAGATCAATATTATAATTTTCTCCTTGATCATACAACAGCAAACGTTGGGTGGTTGTCAGCCTAGTCCTTCCATTTTGTCTTGTTTTGACGCAAGCATGTGAAGTGCACCACCTGCTCGTTGCATCAGCCTACTTCTTGCCTTTTGTGCTGTTTGCGTACAAGATACCTGGATCGATGAATTTTCAGAGAATATTTTTTTTTTTGTAAGTGACGTCGTCGATTAATTAAGGTAGAGTTAAGGCTCCTTGGTAAAGCATCCCGGTTTAATAGCCAAGGTGTATAAGTTAACAAACTTATGAGTGCATGATTTTCACAAGAAATCTATTTTTCACTTAAGGCACAAATATTCAACTGTTTGTACAACTGTACCTCGATAACGCAAGCGATGACATGCGAATAATTCAGAATTTCATAGCTGATAAGGTAACCAAAAAAAAACTACCACAAAGAAGGGTTACAATTTCTTTCTCGGAAAAGTTCAGAATAAGGTATAGTACATTTATCATGTGTTCCCGATCGACCAATATCGATTATAGCGTTAACGTTTCTTCTGTGACCGTCAGCTGTCAATTGGCCTAAGCCTTACATTAACCTGTCAATTTTGAAGTAAACTAGGTGGAATTATTACTTTCGATATTTCAGAGGCCTTTTATATAAACAACTCTTAAAAAAGTTAGTCGTTCGAAGATTGTTGGATATGCGCCGCTGAATCTCATTAATGGTGATTTTGGACACTCGTCAAATGTCCTTATATATAACTGCCAATTTTGTAGTAACGTAATGCTACCACAGGTAACGCTTGTATTCTACACACTCTTTACACTCTGCGAGGTTAAAATTTCCGATATTTTGAAGAGTATAATTTTTGTGCTGAAAAATTGCTGACTGTTTTTCGATTCCTCTGATATCATTATCATTACAATCACTGAAATAAAGCAACAAACAACAGATTAAAGCTAAACATTGGCTTAAATACAGAGCGAAACGATGAGCCGACAAAAACAAACAAACAAACAAACAAACAACTATCATATAATGCGCACTTTCCGAGAATAAGCAAACATGGCAATTAAAATCAAGAAAACAAAAAGCTTTGTTAATAAGGGTCAAATCGGGCTAGATTGCGTCAGATCAAATTGTATTCATAAAAAAAAAGTAAGTGAAAAAGTATACTGCCAATTTGATCTAGCGTGTCCCTTGCGTTACACTTGTTTGGTTTGCCAGTGTATTTCTGCGCACTAAACAAGTGACACTGAGATAAGATGTTAGACTATGGTGTCTTGTAAGCTGTAAAGGGATCTTGCATTTAAGAGAAATGACCTTTCAGGGCACAGGGATTTATCCCTTTCAAAGGGTTTTGTCCCTAATCAGAAAGCGGAAACGTTATCGTATAATCAATTCCGACAATCAATCATCGCCGAATAGTTGCTTCTAGATAATTTTGGATTCAATAATCAAACGCACAGAACAAATCCAGTCAGCAAACTACTCAACTGGAAGACTAACAGGGATACTCACAAAGACTGCATGGACATAATTCTGGCTGGCTCCAACAGCTGTTGTAGCTTGGCGAAAAAGCTTCCTAGTATGAGAAGGAACTACGACTACGACCGCAATTAACTGTGGTCCATTAGTTTCACAAGAACGGGAAAAACCCCTTTTCTTATTTTTATACAAGTAAGGAGGAAGATTTTCGCTTTTCCATCTTCCGGTCCAAACGCGTAGGCAAGAGGCTGTCGAAGCTGGAGGAATCTTGAAGCTGTTCCAAAGAATTGTGAGTACGTAACTTATACACAAGTAACTAGATTAGCCCACATACATGTTAGAATTCTAAAAATCTACCTCAGCGTGTATCACTGAGCAAATGAGACGAGTTTCAGAGCACTGACGAAGGCAACGCAATGGACGGTGTCTAGTCAAAACTGCATGTAGGTGACATGATTTCGCGAAACGATTTTGACGAAACGGTATTTAACGAATCCGTTTGGGGAAAGTGAAGAAAAGGGCATTAAATTTCGCGAAAGCGATATCGACAGCATTTTTTTTTTCTAAAATAAACCTGGACGTCATTAAACCTTTCAAAACAGACTGCATGGAACAAGTAAATATCTTCCTGCAGTTCGCAATGTTCCTAAACATCCAGGTATTCAGCACGAAAAGGGACCTTCTAGAGGAAGTCTTTAAGCCACTAACAACATCAGTTACATACGCCCGCCCTCTTCCATCCATTCGAAATTTCTGTCACTGTTTGTAACTCGATTCTGCCTCGAAGATTTCATATGAGTTTTCAGTACTATAATTCTCATAAATTTCATGATAATCATTACATAAATGAATATTTTTCTGACAAATGCTTTTTTGCTTTGCACGCACTGCAATATTGGGAGCTTGTCATTCAACCTTGATAATTTGCAACATTTATGCTCTCTGAATTATATTTGCCTTTCTCAATAGTGGGTCTTACTGAGATTGATGTTTGATTCTTTTTACACCAGAATCTCTGACATAATTGATGTCCATATCCCTCTCATACAACTCTCTAAACGTGAATTAAGAATGAAATCCAAGCCATGGATAACCACCTCAGTCTTTAAGGGTCTCGTTCAAAACAAAAAACAAACGTTTCAAGAAATACATGTATATTTCAACTAATTCTGTATATTGTCACACTAAATTCAAACTTTATAGAAATGAAATTAATCACTTACTAAAATTGAATAAAAACAGTTATTTTCATAATTATTTCCATGTAAATATGCTTGATTCTAAGAAAGTGTGGAAGGGGATAAGACAACTTGTTAATCTCAGATCTGACTCTACTCCCACTAAATTACTTGTCGAGGATCTTGAAATAAACGATCCTAGTTCAATGGCTGCAGATGCTTTTAACAATTTCTTTGCTAATATTGGATATAATTTGACAAAGAATATTCCTAGTGTAAATAAATCCCCCCTTCAGTAGCTCACAGTTCCATCCCAAGATAGTTTCTTTCTATTTCCCACAACACGGCAGTTGAAATTGAAAATGAAATTATTGGGCTAGTCTACAGGACCTTACAGCATACCAGTTGCTATTTTAAAAGCTACCAAACATGTTATATCTGCACCTCTAAAAATTATATTCAATGCGTCCTTTTCTACTGGAATTGTCCCAGATTTATTCAAAATAGCCAAGGTTAACCCTGTTTTTTAAAAAGGGTGAACAAGCAAATCTAAATTATTATCGTCCCGTTTCTATTCTCTCAATATTCAGTGAGCTGTCAGAAAAGCTATTGCATAAGAGAATATTACAATTTTTAGAGAAGAATAAAATAATTTATTGCAAACAGTGCAATGATTTTAGTAACTGCTCTGAAATACTAGATTTTCATCTATTTGCAGATGATGCCAATCTCTTTTATAAACACAAAAATCTTAAAGTCCTTGAATGCAAAGTAAACAATGAACTAGTAAATATTCATACTTGGTCAAGTGCCAACAAACTTTCACTTAATATTGATAAGTCAAACTTTGTCATTGTCTACCCTCCACAAAGAAAGTTACTTTTTCATGCCACACTCTCTTTAAGTGGCACAAACATAAACCAAGAGTATTCAAAAAATATCTAGGTTATATTATAATATATTCTAATTTATCATGGAAAAGTCAAATAAGCTACATTGCTATAAGATTGAGCGAATTATTGGGATTCTTTTAAACTTTGTTATATGTAAATTCAGATATTCTGGTTAAACTATATTATGCCTAAAAATATATCACTTCTTAACCCATGGTTTAATTTTGTTTTGTGTAACACCTATTCTTCAACCACCCTGCCTTTGTTTATTTTACAGAAGAGAGCAATGAGAGTGATGACTTTCTCTAAATTTCATGAGCATTCTAGTCCAATTTTCAAACACTTAAATATTGTTAAACTGCCTCACCTTGTCTTTCTTAATATTGTATAAATTTCATAATAGACGTCTACCATCTGTGTTTGATACTTTCTACTCAAGTCAATAAAAGACATAACTATAATACAAGAAGTGCTCCTAATATGTTCTATACTTTACCTAAAGTAAGAACAATTTATGGAATATTCGAAAATATTGGAACTCGATTAGTGAAAATTTGAAAACCTTCTCTTTTTCAAACTTAGAGGAATCAGTAAAAAGCGATCTTGTCAATGATTATTGGTTACTTGAGTCAAGTTACGCTAATTTTGGGATTTGCTAACAGCCAATAGATTTCATCGCTACTAAATGAACTTTGCAATAACAGTATGTTACCAGGAGTCCTACTCCTAACGACACACAATATCCTTATTGGGCCAGGATAGAAAGCAAAACGTGTCGTGACATATCAAAAGAGACATTAGCTTTGAAATGACGTCATAATATCAACACGCCACCGTCTACAATTTCTAACTTTCTGTTTCGTTTTGAACTAATATGCCGGCGTAGCACTGTCTTCTGACGGCTTTGGACTTCAGCGACTGCAGGTTCGTTTCTAGCTAATTTCAACTTGAAAAGGGCTGGATATGATAATTTAGTTCAGTAATTGTATGGTTTTAAACGAGACACTCGCTCGTAGACTGTGTGGATACCTCTTCATGCAGAGCTCTTCTTGAGTTGATATTTCCACAACTGGTCTAGGAAGAATCCGGCAGAATCCGGCAGAATAGTGGAGCGCTAAATTCGTTAGCATGAGCCTCCCACTCAATGCACAAGGCTTAGTAGCTCTGTACTAACCAACATCCTTGTGATAGTATCACGGTTGTTTGCCCGTCGTTCTTCTATGAGGCGAATGAAGCCTGCATTGTCAACTCACGCAACCACTGACTTCGAAACTATCGTCCTTTGAGTCAGGGTCAATTTGCCACATGTCGGGAGCGTCATTTAACCGTTCTAATAAGAACTTTATTTAGTCAGGAGTCGTTTTTGAGCGGGGCAGAAGGCCTTTAATGCTCCAAGCAGCAAGAGCGACTGTTTAGGGTGGAAAGTGCAATAGATGACACACCAGAACAAAGTGATTAGCAGTTCTTTACAAGTTAATGTGGTAACATTCTTAAGCGACGTGAAAATATTTAAGCAGGGAAATTAACGTAAATAGAGTGACATGACGCTTCGACGACTCCGTGTCATCATTGTCGAATGAATAAGTTAAAAATAAAAATAACGGCGAGGCATATTTATAGTACTTGGAATGTGAAAAGATAAATTAGCAAAACTTTCAAGTAAAAAGTTCCGCGCGTATGGAATTCGCTTGCTTATAAATATAAACACATCTTATAATGCTCTAAAACATTTTGTATAACAAACAGAATGCATTTTTAGAACATTAATCTACATGATAAGATTTTTTCACACACACACACATATATATATAAATTCTTTTTTTGTGAGTAGAACGTATTTCGTAGAGCGCTCAACTCAATCGATTGAGGAGCATCAACTATAACTTCAGAGAAGTTCAGGTCTCACGAGTAATCATCGTTTTATGATATATATATATAAAAATAGTACTGTCTGCAGTTATATATATATATATATATATATATATATATAGTTAAGTGTAAGATGAGGCGTCATGAAGCAAACTTCTAACTGCTCCGGCTTTTAATGTGATTAAAAGCCGGAACAGTTAGAAGTTTGCTTCATGACGCCTCATCTTACACTTAACTAAAATTCACATTGAAGCACGGTATCTATCTATCTATCTATCTATATATATATATATATATATATATATATATATATATATAGGCAGAATAATATGGTTTTCCAAACGGTGACTTCCAGTAGAAGGATCAAAAGATATATATAAAGTGTTAAATTTGATTTTCGTAAAACAGTGCTCAATACATCAGAGTAAAGCGAAGTATATAATGTGGGAGGAAAAACACAAATAAACTACACGTTCATCCCTACAAGCCTGTTTCGTGGTTGCCCACTCATCAGGGGATTTAATAAGAACAATCTTTACCACCGTTTATATACAATATAATTTACATAATATATGCAGCGCGAAATTTAACGGGTTAATTGTTTCGTAGGAGGGCTTTGTTTCTGTGGCGGCAAGATGATACGAGTCCATTACCTTTGTTAAGTGTTGATAGCTCGGGTTGGCAGATGATAAGGAATTTTTCTTTAAGGCAAAGGTTACATCTTTTGCTTGAGCTGTTATACGGCGAGTGTGATGAGAGAATGCGCCAGGAAATAAAGTGTTCGATGTTATTGTCTTTGAGGGTCCAGATGTGCTTGCTGAGTTCGGTCGAGTTTCTGTGTTTAGCGTGGCGGAATGATGCGGTGTGGTTTCTGTATCTAGTTTTGAAGTCGCTCTCTGTGAGTCCAATGTACGTTTCTGCCGTGTTGTTGTCTTTGCGTGTTACGGTGGCTTGGTATATTACAGATGATTGTAGGCAGTTTCCGTCGAGCGGGCATGCGTTCTTTTGTCGGCAGTTACATGACTTTTTGTTGTTGATGGTAGCGGCGGCGGCGGTGTCATCAGTCGGCATAGATGCAGTTAGGATGCGTTTGTTATGGTTGTCGATTATTTGTTTTGTGTTGTTCATGCAGCTGTAGCTGATCTTAATGGTGTTTCGGTTAAAGATCTTTCTTAGCTTGTGATCTTAGCTTGTGATCTTATAAACGGTGGTAAAGATTGTTCTTATTAAATCCCCTGATGAGTGGGCAACCACGAAACAGGCTTGTAGGGATGAACGTGTAGTTTATTTGTGTTTTTCCTCCCACATTATATATATATATATATATATATATATATATATATATATTTTTTTTTTTTTTTTTTTTTTTTTTTAGGTTTTCAATCTTTTCAGATCATCGTTCGCAGTAGTAAGAACCTAGAGATAAACGTGCGAACGAGGGTGTCACTATCAAGCGACGAAACAATGAACAATCCTTTTGCCCCAACTTATTCTAACTGAAAGGTGACTAACGGCTATGCCTCTTAATTAACCTCCGATTAACATTTTCGACGTGCACTCATTGCTGAGATAGTCGAAGCCATTTGTAATTTTAGGCGACAAGCGTAGAACAAGAGTTTTGCGATCTTTCGTCTTTTAAATTTAGAACACGTTTATTAGCGAAATCCAGCTGTGACTTGTAGGTGAGATAGTTAGCTAGAATAGATAGATATTACATTTGCCATGTAGCTAAGATTCTTGCAAAAGACTACTTTGTTCTGTTTCTTTTTGGTGAAATTGATACTTTTGTGTGAAAACGCCGTGCAACTTTTCTTACTTCCTTAAGAGCCTGGCATTTGTTAACATTGTTTTACTTTTTATCATAGGCAGGAAGACGATTCCCGATATAGCCATGAGTCCCATGTGGTGCTGGATTTGTTTGCTGTTTTTCCTGGCGCTTGTTAACATGGAAATTATAACCATCAATAAAGGTAAATTGACAAAGGATGTAACAAATTCATGACCAACGGGAAGTTAAGAAAGACTACCCTTAATGACAAAATAATGATGATGATGATGATGATGATGACGATGGCAATGATGCTGGTAATGATGAAAATAATAAACGAAATGATGCGTGATTCAGACACTTTAGACACTTATTTTTTTTCAGTAGACTTCGGGGAGGGGAAAGAGAAAAATAACTTTTAATTTAAGGACGAATTTTTGCTAATGAAATGTTCCCGTGTTTAGCGTGATTAATGAAACGTTGTTTAACTTTAGGCAAAATTTTGGAATTATGCCAGCTTCTTGTCAGTATATGGTTAGTTTCACCCGTTAGCCGGTTATTAACTGAAGAGTTAATTTGTCTGATTTGTCTTTATAGGGAAACGCAAAGCAAAAGCTTTACTTACTTTAGAACTTCACTATCTAGCCAAGCAATGTACGGAAGAAAAGCACGCCTTCGTTGCCAGCGACTTCATGGAACTTTTTACAAAACTCTTGGGTACTATTGGAGGTTGTGATGGAAGTGAAAAATGCGCCATTGAAAATGTACAAGTGGAATGCGAAGAACGGAGCGTTACTCTTCGCCGTACGGACATATTTGGTATCGAACAGGCTTCTAAAGTTCCCGTTACGGTGAAATTCGCTTTAAGAGTCCCACTGCCAAGCAATACATCCGTGGTTGGTCAGAACCAGGCAACTCAACAGATATCCAGTAACGTTCTAGCACCCCTGAATGAAACAAACCTGACTTTGAACATTAGTGGAGTTGTGTTGGAATATAACCCATCAAAACCACCGGTGGTACGAATAGTTGGTCTTGTCTGTGACAAAGGGCAAGTTCTTAAGGGAACAAATTGCGGTAAGACCTGAATATAAGCAACTAAAACTCTTGTTTTTTTTTTATCCTATTACGTTCAAATATAAGATCCAAGATTTTAGTACACGCCTTATCTTGGGATGACGACCTGAAGATCCCTTACACCTTTGAAATTAGTTCATATTCTTGCAGTTGCGATCAGGGAGACTGGAGGTTTGAATTAAGGGAAGATTTCGCTTCCCCCTACGGTATATCACTTAAGAGTCGCACTTTTCTTCATATTTATTATATGGTGGTGTCTCACAAGGACTGGGAACTACTATATACTTGAATTTGAGTGGTTGAAATTGACTTTTATCGCGGTCTAGCTAGATTTTCCCATTTAGACCGGCATGAAGACCGGTAATATATTGCGGTGAAAAAGTTGCAAACTAAAATACAAGAATATTGACAATTTTCTTCTAAAAATATCAGTGGAGGTGCCAAAAAGCCTAATGAGGAATAAAGGTAAAGAGAACGAAAAAACTTTGGTAGATTTAAGTTTAGCTCATCGCCGTTCGCAAGCAAAATTAGTCAGCTAGTATAAGCCACAGTTACATTAAACATTTTTTTGTTGTTGTTGTTTGCTCTAAAACACCAGTGAATGACTTTCCTTGGGAAGGTTTGAGAGTTTGAAAATTTTGGCAAGCTTAGTCTATCTGTATGGAAGAATCTTGACTTCGGTGGTGTGTACACACCGAACTGTGTTCGGTCTGTACTCACAACCTCGGGTCAAGTTTCTTCCATACATATCCCCTGCTCGGTCAGTAAGAGCTTTTAAAATGCGTGCCCATGTGCGATGCCATTACGCTATTTTGATTGTTAAGAAAGAGGGTTCTGGGTAAGTGAATGAGTGAGAGAGTGAGTGTGTGAGTGGTAATAATTGTAGCGGAGTTCCTGCGCGCCGAAGGCGGGCGAGCAGAGCCCCATACCTTAGAAAATTTGGTAACCCATCGATCTGAAAAATTTTGGTTGTCACGTGACTGTCCGTACGTACGTACGTACGTCTGTCCGTGCGTCAATACCTTGAAAACTTAGAGAGTAGCACCATTACCATAGCTACATCTTTGATTTTAGGCGTCCACGCTATTGTTAATTGACAGCTGTCACTACAAGCTATCCGCTGACCAGTATTATGTGACTATATCGCGGGCTCAGGTTTAGAGCTCATCGGGGTTGCATCTTTTTAAGTTGACCGCTGACCAGTTACTGGTTTAACGCCTGGACCGCGGGCTCAAGTCACGTTATTTCTCCGGAGGAGAAGGAAGGAGTACTCGCAAAGGCAAAATTTCAGCGCAAATTAACCCCTGGTACGTTGTTGACTGTTCTTCTGACATATTCCTTCTACAATCGTCTCTTGGAAAGTCCCTGATATATTGCGTACGTAATTTCTACAATCTTGGTTAGGCTTGTTGGGTATAGTTTGTTAAAATTTGACTGGAAGGAATAGCAAAACCACACGCTGAACAACTGCATGCTCACAATCGATCATTTTTTGAGTTTCTGATCCAAGAAAAAATAATTCTCTTTTTCCTTTATCGTCAGTTATTGCAATCGGGAGCTCCGCTTTTAGGCTTGGTTAAATCTATATATTACTCTTTATTGTGCCTTACTCTCCAAAGGGAGGTATTGGTCAAAATACAACAAAGGTTTGAACATTAACTAACAAAAATACAAAATAACATTTACCATATCGTTATACAATTAATTAAAATAATTCATAGCGTTCATTACATTTGTGAACCAAGAATCTCCTTCCTTTTTTGAAACATTGGATGGATACATTTTCCTATAAACTCTAGATGTACCCGTGTTTTCTGCTCTAAGTAAATATTTTGTCTTTTCGTTATCACTTAAACTGGGGTAATGGGTGTCAGCGTTTGCAATATGTGAGTGCAGCTCACGTCTTAATGTGATATACCCCCGACAATACATCAAGAAATGTTGTTCATGCTCTATGCAATTTTCTTTGCATACTAAACATGTGAGTGTGTGAATGAGTGAGTGAGTGAGTGAAGAAAACCTTTATTTAAGTGTCAATGTGTCAATCAATCAATCAATCAATCCTTTATTTGTTTGAGCAGGTTTATAATTACAAGATTGAATGAACAATATTGAATCGGCAGCCAAAATGCTGATGTGGACCTGCTTATAATAGTAAAATAACTAAGATAAAAATAAAACAATAATTCGAATTAAAATACCTTATTAACTTAATAATAAATAAAATTATGTCTTGTTTGAAATCAAAATGGCTTCTTTATTAAAAGAAAATTGGAGGATGTCTTTAGAACATTTTCCTAAAATTGATTTAAAGCCTTCTTTACTAATATTAGAAAATTTGACTATTCTATTCAGAAAATTCCAAATAGTTGGTCCCCTGTATTGTAAGGAACTTCTTCCTAATTCTGTTTTCACCCTAATAATATTAAATTGGTTACTGAGTCTTTTAGATCTTTTTGATTTAGAAAAGAAATCTAAAATTTGTATAGGAGCAGACCCTGTGAAGACTTGATGCATCTTAAGTCATATGCGTCTCTTATATAAATAGTTAATAGGAAGCCACCTACATTGAGACAGGCATAAACTACCTTCTAATGAAGACGGAAGATGATTAATAATTCGGCATGCTCGGGCATGAATATGATCTAATTCGTTAAGTAATGATTGGGAACAATTTCCCCATATTGATAATCCGTAGGTCACACTAGGTATAATTGTTTTAAAGTATATTTCTACTAGAACTGACTTGGGTAAATACAACATTCTTCTTAAAGCACCGACCACTGGAAAAGTTGAAAATTTACAGAGTATGTAAATAACATGTAATTAACATGTAAATAATCAAAAAGAGACTGTAAAGAATAATTTACATGATTTTTCCCCATTTTACATGTTTTGGAGGTTTCATGTAAAAAAAACATGTAAATATTTCAAGTGAAACATGTAAATGATGAAGAAAACACTGTAAATGTTTCAAAGCAAAGGGCTAAGATCATGTAAATAACATGTGAACTGTTCCTGCAAATACTGTAAATAGCCTGTAAATTTCTTGTGATTCAACCTGGAAACCCGTAAATAACATGTAAATTTAATACAGGGAGGCTGCCATAATACAGCAAATAACATGTAAATAAAAAAGGGGAGGCTGTAAACAACATGTAAATAAAAAAGGGAGGCCGTAAATAACATGGAAATGAAAACAGGAGCCTGTAAATAACGTGTAAATCAAAAAATAGAGCCTGTAAATAACATGTAAATCAAAAAAGGGAGCCAGTAAATAACGTGTAAATCGAAAAAGGGAGTCTGTAAATAACATGTAAATCAAAAAAGAGCCCATAAAGAACATGTAAATCGAAAAAGGGAGCCTGTAAATAACATGTAAATCGAAGAAGGGGGCGTGTAAATAACATGTAAATCGAAAAAGGGAGCCTGTAAAAAACATGTAAATCGAAAAAGGGAGCCTGTAAATAACATGTAAATCAAAAAAGGGAGCCTGTAAATAACCTGGAAATGGAAACAGGGAGCCTGTAAATAACATGGAAATCAAAAAAGGGAGGCAGAAACCCTGTACGATAAATAACTTGTAAATAATAACTTGAAGAAAAATGCATGGAATGTACTGTTTTATTGCAATCAAATCTGTTGACCTTAATTATAATAGTAGAAAATATGTAAATTTAGACAGTCAGAAATTTATTGCAATCAGAACAAACTCAGTAAAATTCAAATAGTTTTTATATGCCATGAATAAGGTTTACAATGTATACATTGCAACAAATAAAACATGTTTTCTTTTCTTTCTATCCATAACAAGACGACTTAAATGTAATTTTGTGCATGGCCAAAATATTTTAAAATACCATGACTGAGCTCCTTTAACCGAATTCAAGCACTTTTCAAGAAGACTACTAACATTCAAGACCTTTTCAAGATTGTGCAAAACCATGTCATATTCAGCTCTATTTAATTCATAAATAATAAAATGATTAAGAAGCATACTGTTGTCAGCTACAACTAGTAAAAATTTTGCAATTTAGGTGTATTACTAAATTAAAATTGTTTGCAAATGGATACCTGTCTTAAATATATACTAAATTCACAAAGTCAAATGTAACAGAATGATAACACCTTTGTCATAAAATGAATGAATAAACCGTTTTTTTTTCTTACTAAGTAATTAATGTAGGATTAAATTAGCCTTAATAATTATTATGAAAAATGTGGGAGGCACGTTGGCCTCATAGTTACATGTGGTGCGCTCAATTCCTGATCGAGCGGTCAGGGTTCAAGCTCTAGGCGGGTACATTCTGTTGTGTTGTTGGGCAACACACTTTACTCACAGTGCCTCTCCACCTAGGTGTATAAATGGGTACCAGCGAATTTAATGCTGGGGTAACCCTGCAATGGACTGGCATCTCATCCAGGGGGAGTAGAAATAGTCTTAGTCACTTCCTGCTACAGAAAGTGGGATACGCTCCAGCTTGTTGGGCCACATGGCTCGTATGCAGACTTTACCTTTACCTTATTATGAAAATTACTGCAATGTAAGTGTGAAGTATTGATCAACTTTTTTCATAAAGTGAATTGTTCTTTTGAAATAAAAGAAAATAGGGAGAAAAAACATTTACCACAAGATAGAGATTGACATTTTAAATTCATCATAAAAACATTCATGCCAAAGGAATACTACATTTCATAACATAAAACAAGGCTTCTGACATCTTTAGGCTATGTTTACAAAGTCACAGTTTCTTTCTTTTTCCAAAACTGTACGGAATCCAACCAGTACAAGCATTTTGGACCCCTGACAAAACATTCACTGTAAACAATATTCAAAATTTTACTTTTTCTTTTTGTGATAAAAAAACTGAGCTGTAAAAAAAAAACATTCATAGGAGCGTGTTGAAATTGAAAGGCCTATCTAGTACCATAGTTCCCATAACATATCATAAGTTAATAAATTATTGTTGTGGTACTACATGTATGTAAACATAGCCTTTGCTTTTTATGATGAAATCTTATAGCTGCTGTATTGAACAATAAGTATCAACCTAGCAATCTATGATATTTAACTTTAATGCTAATTCACCAACACAGGTACAGAGTAGGTGATACTTCAAAGCATTAAAAATAATGCTTAAAGTGGTTGAATTTATGCCAGAAAGCTGCCAGAGCATATCGAAGTGTTGAAGGTCACCATGTTAGACTGTAATGCACCAGGGGCCCATTTCTCAAAGGTCCCAAAAAGTTTTCGCACCCAGAAAGCCATACCAAAATCTGAAATCTTATGCTTACAGAGCTGTTTTATTCGCTTATTCTCAATATGAACAGAGGTTTCCTTCACACAAGAAGTTTCAGGCATATACAGCTCTTAGTTTTTAGACACAGCTCAATTAAAGATGGCTTTGTGGGTCCGAAACGTTTCCAGGGCCTTCAAGAAATGGGCCTTGGACCCCTTATAGAGTCATAATTACTGTAGAATTCTCAGTGGCTGATTTTTTCCTGATCAAGCATCAATGCCAAGGAGTATGCATGTATTGACCACTCTCAATTTTACTTCATCCTACAAGTAACATAAAACATTTCGTTAAATCAGATAAGTTATGTCTGAGTATGAATCAGCAAATTCTGTATATCAATCAGCGAATATTACACTGGAGTTATTATTTTGTTTCTTATCATTCCAATTTATACTGTGACCTTTGAAGTCGGACTGTAGCCCGTCATGTTGACCGGCCAAAGTAATTTTAGCTCGGTCACCTCTCGTTTCTGACCGGTCAAGATATTTACGAAAAAATCAAGTACACGTAATGTGAGCCAAATTAAACCCACAATATAGTTTGTTTGTTCCGGTCACTGCTAGACCATTTAAAAATTGGCTTAATATTTTTCTGAACGGATTTAACCCCAGTCACTCGAATGGCATTCCTATAGATCTTGAACGCATGACATACAGCAAGCAAATGGTCTTTAGCCGTTCGAACAGATACATGTATGCATTGGTGTATTGTTTCGTTAGAGGTCATAATAAAAAAGAGATTAAAACTCTCAGATTTACAGCTGGGGATTTGATTGTTTATTCAAGAATGAACAACGTGACTGTCTCAACATGACATGACTGGTCAACATGACCGGCAAGTGAAGTTTTTGGCCGGTCAAGTCACCATTCTGGCCAGACATTGCCTGTTGACCGGCCATTATTTTAAGCCCTGAATATTAATCAATCAAACAGATCTTACATCTACATCTGTAGCTATTGTGTGACAAAAACTGAATGTCAGAGGATGTAGAAGAACTAAACTCAAAATCTGTGACAGCAAATATTCAATATTCACTATCTTCTACATTGTAATATTCGTGCACAATAAATCAAACTCCTATCAAACAATGTTTAAATAATAAGTCAAGTTATTTGCAGGCACAATTTGATTGTTTCTTACGTGGACTTATGCTCTATTGGTGGACAAAGGTACAGATGATGCCATAAATGTTTGTTTTTGTTTCTTTGTTATGTATTACGAAGCAGATAGATTCTATGTTGTCGTGCATCTGTTCAGTAATAGATCACAGAAGACATCAAAATGTGGTAAGAACATCAGTGACACATGCCTGAAAAATTCACAGATTCTGTGACACACTCTGGTAATGGCTTATGTGAATATTTTTTGTTTTTACCACATTTTGATGTTATCTGTGATCTACTCAAGGCAGGAAAAAACCCAGGTCTGATTTCCTCAGCCAAGTAAATTTTGCTCTTGGGCAAGTGAAAATAGAAGTTCAGTGGCCCCGTGGGCAAGTGAAATTACAATGTAGCCTCAGTAGTCTTGTGAGTCTGACTAAAAATGCCAACTTGGTAAATGATAATTTCCAGTCATTCCATTTCAAAACTTAAGACCTAAAGATTAGTTAATTATTAGGTTGAAAGCAAGAATTAGTTAGGAATCCAAGCGTACTTCATTTGCATTTGTCCTCTGATTTCCTTACCGGCCACTACACTGGCAACTAATATTTAAGTGGGGGCAAGTGAAAACTGAAATTGACTGGCCCACTGGGCAAGTGACTTACAATTTTTTTTCCTGCCCTGCTACAGATGCATGAACAGATGCATGACACATGAAACCTACATGTATTTGATAAGAGCCCAATTTCGTACAAGTAAAATATACAGCTGTAACAGGGCTCTAAAGTGCTGTCTGGTCATCCCAGGGTAAGGCAATCGATTGAAATCGATCCATAAATTGATATAAGTCAATAAATTGAAATTAATGTAAGTGTTATCAGTGCTATCAATTGAAAGAAATTCATACTCACAGGATACAGAAGTTTCAAGTTATCGATTTGATTTTACCTAATTTATCAGTCATTAGAGAATCAATTGAAAGTTGATCTCTCTTTGTTAGTTCACATAAACTGTAGAATAATTGTGTCCCTCAACACAATGTTTGATTGTAACTTTTTTTATGTAGATTTCAAAGGCACTACCAAAGACCCCCCAAAACATAGTCCCCGATACATGTATGCCAGCAAAATATTCTGTCTACAAGATACAATGTTGTTTTTATGCAATTGTATTCATGATTCCATATTTCACTTTATATCTTTTGTTCATTTCTTCCTTATTAATGTTGCTTAAAAGATAAGCTAGTATCAGCAAAATTGATAATGCTTATTGAAAATTTGATCACAATCGATTACTCATGACAAATCCTTTTATTGATTTCTTTCATTGACTAATTTCTATTGATTGTTATGAAATAATCGATTGACTATACTGTGTCGTCCAAAACAAGTAGATTTTCCTGCCTGGGCAAGTTACTCTTCCTTTTTTTTTCAAGTCCTGTGTAGTTTTCATGACAGTTTGAGGTACATGTATACCTCTTTATAAAGTATCGTAGTGTTTTTTTTTTTTTTTTTTTTTTTTTTTTTTTTTTTTTTTTTTTTTTTTTGTGAAAGAAAATTCCACAACATTTAACTTACTATCAGCACCAGTGGGTGCAATGTCCATGTACAGTTTTGTATAACAGCATATTGTAACTTGTTTGTAGGTACAACTGTAGACACTTGAGTAACTTCAGAATACTTACACTAGCATAACAGAAATTTCTCTGCTGAAGATGGCATATCACATTTTAGCTTACTAGCATTCACATCTGAGGGCAACATAACCTTACAAGAGCATGCATCAGAAGGAATCATAAGGTGCATATAAGCCAATAACAAATGTCGCATGCTCTTACTCAGTTATCGAGAACAGATAATAACAGATAATAAAGCTCTTTATGCACGGCAGGCAAACATCACCAAAGTCGATACCACAAGCAATGTAACTTCTCCTTGATAATGACACATTCACAACCAAAGGCAAAACGAAATGTATACGTATCTTGACGTTACTTTACTCTACTCGTTCAATTTATGCAAAACTTGCTTACCTGTTGTTGTTGTTGTTGCCTGTAATCGCTGTTTTCAGCTTCTGGGTAACGGAAAACTTTGCCTTGAAACCGTGCACGGTGACGAAGCGAAGGTAGAGTGGATTTTGGCCCGCTAAAACAGAGCTCGAGTTCGATGTAAGTTCCAACGAACTGCTAAACATGGCAGGAGAACCGAGAGAACCTGGTACCTAACATGAAGACCGCTGATTGCTGCTTGTTGGAGATCGGGCACTCACAAGGCTGGTATGCTTTTATAAAGGACTGGGATAACAGTGATGGCAATGAAAGCACAAAACGGTAGAAATCACCAAAAACAAAAACCAAAAAAAGCAGTGAACATGCAAGGGCAGACTTAGCTGTATTAATCTTACTTGTAGAATGTTCATGATTGGAAATATTTAACGCTCTAAATCGATGATATTTCATTCATTGTCAACGGTTCAGGGGCACAATTGTGACCTCGAACTTTCGCGATATGAGAAATTTAATGTCTGTTGTTTTCGGATTGTTAAAAATGTCATTTTGGGTACCGAAAAAAAGTCAGCTATCATTTTCGGAAAGGCGATAAGACCTAACGTTTTCGGGAAATGGACAAAAAAGCCCTAATAAGTTCGAGAATACTCAAGCTCCTCTAGAATAACCGAACAGATACTTTTTTTTTTTTTTGCGCAACCTAAAATTAGCCTACAGAGCTTTGAAAGTACACCAGATAGCCTAAAACAGCGTTTAAAAGCATTCGAGAGAAAACGGTCGCTGGGTGTCCCTTATGGTTCCCTGCCTAACCTAACTCCGCGTCAGTTCAAACTCGGTCACCAAGGCTCTTTCCGTTTTGAACTCACACAACACGTGACGCTTTCATGGTCCTTCATGAATAAACACGTACGTGTCCGAGAATTAATTTTTCTCTTTTCTAGAGACGTAAGCTTGGGACGCCTGCATGGCGGGCCTTTGAAAGGTGCCATTTATATGTTCTCGGTTACCCGAGACAACCCTTCCTCTCCCCCCACCCCCCCCCCCCCAAGTTTACCCTGGCCTGGGTAACTTTTCATTTATTTCTTTGCAAAATCCAACCAACCGTTTACAGGAGGATCGCAAACCTGTCGGTAACTTGGAATTTGCATCATTTGAACGGTCTCCGTTGATTGAACCGTTACACCAGAGTTATATTAAATAAGCCCTTTTTTCCATTACAGGGTTTTTGCAGGGTTTAGGCAGGCCTTCTCTTAAATTTAGATCTTTTTTTTTCTAAGAGTCTCCATTTTACATTAACATGGTCTTTACACTTTTTCGAAAAGCACTCATTATCTCATTTAAATTGTTTTCACAGCCTTTGCAAGGTCCCCCTTTTTAATTTACATGTTTTTAACAGGCTATTTACAGCCCCCCACCGCACCCGTGCAACTTCTAAGTTTCCCATTTACATGGTTTTTACATGTTTCTTACAGGCTCTCTTTCTTTCATTTGCATTGTTTTTACGTGTTTCTTACAGACCCCCTTTTTTCATTTACATGCTTTTTACATGTTTCTTACAGGCCCCCTTTTTTCATTTACATGGCTTTTACATGTTTCTTACACGCCCCCTTTTTTCATTTACATGGTTTTTACATGATGTTCTTACAGGCCCCCTTTTTTCATTTACACGACTTTTACATGTTTCTTACAGGCCCCTTTTTTTCATTTACATGGCTTTTACATGTTTCTTTCAGGCCCCCTTTTTTCATTTACATGGTTTTCACTGGGTTACAAACATAGCATTTCCAGACTTTTTACAGCATTCGCTTGAATTATTTACACGTTTCTCACATGGTTTAGCAAAGCAATTTACATGTTTTTTACAAAGGCAGATACTGTAAAAGTGCGTAAAACATTTTACAGGTTTTTACATGTTCTTCAAATGATCATTGCAGACAAAGACAATGTAAATCATTATTTACAGAACATTTACATGTTGTACTAAAAGCTGTAAATTTCCTGTAATTTTATTTTACAAAACCCTAACATGTAAATTGTAATTTACTAAAGAATGTAAATCAAGATTTACATACTGTAAATTAAAATTGACATGCCCATGTAAATTTTCAACTTTTCCAGTGGACTTTTTTGGAAAAAGAGGTCTTAACTATATCTACATGGGCATGCCAAGAGAGATTTTTATCAATCGTAACACCTAGGCAAGTGGTAGAATTAACAAATTTCACAAAGCCAGAGCCAAAGTGTAATTGCTGCGAAGGACCAAAAAACTCTCGTTTTTTTTTTAATCATAGCTTCAGTTTTTACAGGGTGGATTGTCAATTTATTTAAAGTGCTCCACATAGATATCTGTGCCATAAGGCCGTTTAGAGATAAGATGACTTGGTCAACACTTGAGCCAATTGTATAAATTGTGGTGTCATCAGCATACATCAAGATGGAGCCATCTTGATAGTAATAGTAGATAGTGAACAGTCTTGGGCCAAGTAAGGATCCTTGAGGGACACCAAATTTAATAGGGAGAAGAGCAGATCTTTGGTTGTTTACTTCAGGCCAGAGATACCAACAGCATTTAGCTTTAAGGGTAGAATTTCATGTGACACAGTGTCAAATGCTTTCTGGAAGTCAATAAAGATAGGTCCAACAGATAAACCTTTATCCATAGCTAGTTTCCACTTTTCTGTCATGGTAAGAAGCAAATCCTCTGAAGCCTACATAGACATTGGGGACACTGGTAAAAAAAAAAAAGCAACACCAATAGACATACGGTACTTATAAAATAAGTGCCGTATGGGTAAGCATGTGTTTGTTTAGAGGTACGGGACAGCAAGTGTCGGGTTTCTTCTGCAAAAAAATAATGTGCATTCAGTATTATTTTCTGACGATGGGGAGTAGTACATTGAGTTATGTATTATTTAAGAAATAGGAAACATGTACCGTGTTTCTATCGAGTAAAAGGAACACGAGTGGAAGTTTGGGAGAACGAAAAATCCTGTGGGAGCAGAAGCCGCAGGCGAATGTTTCTACAGCTTTTTTTGAGCTCCCCCAAACTTTCACGAGTGTTTCTATAACTCGAGAACACAGCGACGAAAATAATAATAATAATAATAATAATAATAATAATAATAATAAACACTTGTTTACTTTGATCATCATAGTGTAAATTATCTTTGCTCGCGCCATCATTACGTTAACAGCTCGTGCTAGTCCTGTGCTTCTATTGATCTTTAGTGGAATTCTACTAGTGTACTAATGTAAATGCTGAAATCTGATTGGCTAAGCTACTCGTATACTATCAGCCATTAGTATAAATCTACTAGCGTTCCATCACGATTGCCGTTCTCTGATTGG
Source organism: Orbicella franksi (assembly GCF_964199315.1). Lineage (NCBI taxonomy): Eukaryota > Metazoa > Cnidaria > Anthozoa > Scleractinia > Merulinidae > Orbicella > Orbicella franksi. Next base: position 8,283,862 of record NC_138155.1, read on the forward strand.
CTACGCTACTCACTATCTATTTAACAAATAGATTCCATAATGCCGTGCGTCTGTTCAGTAATAGATCAGAGATGACGTCAAAATGTGGTAAGAACAAAAAAAGTGGCTCACGAGGTGATAGCCGAGTGTGTCACTGATGTTCTTACCACATTTTGACGTCTCTGTGATCTATTACTGAACAGACGCACGGCAACATGGAATCTATTTGTTTTACATAATAAAGAAACAAACTACTACAGAAAAAGCTTTTTTTTTTTAATTTCAAAATCTTTCAACATAACTCATTGGTTGCTATGCGTAACAAATAATCGTGATTGGTCCAGTCACACTTGAATCGACCGATCGCTTATCGTTGAGTGAAATTGAAAAGTTACAGCGAAAGCAGAATTGAACTGCGAAATCTACAAAATCTTAAAGAAGATGCTGGAAAAGTCAAGTCAGCTTTTGTCGTGAGAGCAGCCCTGTTAGCCGGAAAGCTTGGCCGTTTTCTTGAATATTGCAGGAGTTGAAAAAATACGCTCGGAAAACTTGCGGTTTCGGTCGACACTGGAGGCCGTTCGATTCGAGTTTTGAATGAAAGGAGCGTTTGTGACGGTGGAAGTTTGTGTCCTTTGTGGTTGGAGATTCTCAAATCAGTTTGATATATTGTCGGAGATACCTTATAGCTACAATACAGTTGGCCGTGAGCTGTAGCGAGCGATACTTTATTCTCTGCTGTGCCCTGAAACGGACTAGAAAATTCGCGTCGGAAAGCAAGGTTATGTGTTTATTTTAAGCTTAACTAATTTTAGAAAGCAATGTTTTGATGTTTCATTCCTGACATCAATCTGTGTCAACAATTATTTTAAGAATTGTTTAAATAAATTGATGTCATAAACATTTTGTTTGTTGGACTTGTTATATTCGAGACAAAACAATGGTTTCTTACCTTAAAGTTAACTGACGACAAATTTTGCGTTTGGTTGATCCTCGCTCGACTGCCGACTGAGACTGCTCGAGTATTTTTTCTGAGTCATTTTCTTAAAAAGGAAACGGCTTTTTTTCTCTTCCTGCTTCTCGTACCTCTTCAATGCCTCGACTTTGGATCTTATCTTTCTCTTTGTCACATAAAATATTAAATAAATTCTCAAAACTTTCCGCCATTTTAAAGCACAGAGGGGAAAAACTTTAAAATGATGACGTCAATTGTGCGTCTGTCCTCTAATAGATTATAGGCGAGAACCAATCAAAGCGTGAGAATAATTTGGGTTATTATATAATCTGTGATAGATAGTGAGTGCCGTAGCAGTGTGCCCTCGTGAACAAAATGACTTCCGCTTCTTGGCGTTTTTGAAGGGTCTGTGTAGAGGAGGTAACTAGAATTTTGAACGATTAGCAGATTTATATTAAAACAATTAGATCATTCGCTCTCGATTTCTGTGCGTGATAGAAATCTCGAGCTCATAATCTAATTGTTTATTAGAGTGCAGTGGCTGTCGGTCGTTCATGAAATGCGACGTTTTCATCGTTTTTCTGAAGTTTTAGAAGAAAGTTTAGACGTAAATTGATAAGTAAATTCCTGAAAAGACTGACAGACGTACATAAACGGTTTCTTGACTTTAAAAACTTGAAATTATTGAAAAACGGGTGCGCGCGTGTAATCAACTGCAAATATCCCAAGGACAATTCAAAAAGTGCAATTTTGTTAAAGCGTAAAGTTCAATAATACGTCAAAAGATAATTGAAAACCATTATTTGCGTTAATTTCAGTTAAAATTCTACTAAAACAATTAGATTTTTCGCTCGAGATTTCTGTGAGTTGATAGTTAATTCGGCTTTCGGCTTCATAAACTATCACCTCATAGCAATCCCCAGCTCTAAACAGTTAGCGCGCGTAATTTCTTAGGGCTGTTTTCTAATTTTGCATAGGCGAATTATGGGTATGTCAATACCTCCTAGGCCCCCTACCCCATAAACTTCTTATTCAAGGTTTTGTTTTATGAACAGTCTGTCATTCAAAGCTTTGAATTATTGTCCGCAAACGTTCCCAAGAGGTACAAGATACAGTTGTATCGTCACGATCACGCTGAGCGTGAATTTCTGCACTCCCTGTTTGTCGCGCCTGTTATGACTTGCTATTATTTTTTAAATAATTTTGCTTTTATTATTTTATCACAGAGACAAGAAAAACAGCGAGGTCTAATCAAATTAAAAGGGCATCAGGCACCGTCGCAGGATTCCTAACCCTTATTGTTATTATTATTGCTCTGATTGTTATGGTTTTCGTGCGGAATCGCTATCTGTAAGTTCTTCTTCCATATGAACAATATATAATAGCAAAGCAAAAATTAGCTTGACCTAGAGCTTAGCAAAGAAGAACATAACATAGCATGCCATAGCAGAAATTAGCTTAGCGCACGCTTAACAGCATAAAACGTAGCATCACCTTAACATAACGTACTATGGCATAGCGCAGCATCGGTATAGCACAGCGTAGCGTAGTAAAGCATAGCAAAACATGGCACAGAATAGCGTAGCATAATGGAAATACAATGGAAGACAGCAAAGCAGAGTGGGGAAGCGGAATAGTGACGAGATTTTGATTTAAAACGTCTTACTAGACTTGCTGTTAGTTTAGTAATTTGCCAAACTTGCTTGGAAATGTACTTGGAAAATGTCCATTGAGGTCTTCTGTACGGCCGATGACGTGGGTTATTCCGTACTGTCAAGATTCATGACGTTTACTTTATTAGTATGTCTCTTTCACTTGGTTAATTAATAAAATATAGATAACGGCTTATTTCCAATCCGGTTCGTGTATTCAAGTATTCGTTTTCTCACTAGGTGTACTTGATATATTACTTTTGCAGCCGTGATAAAAGAATGACATCCGATCCAGTTTTTTCTTCAAGGTCTCCTCTTCTCTCCCTTAAAATGAGTGAAACCTTGGTTCAGGTAGGTTAAGTATCAAATATCCTTGACCTTCGTCTTCTTGTAGAAAATGTACCATGCAAAATAATAATAATAATAATAATGATAATGATAATGATAATGATAATGATAATGATAATGATAATGATAATGATAATGATAATGATAATGATAATGATAATGATAATGATAATGATAATGATAATGATAATGATAATGATAATGATAATGATAATGATAATGATAATGATAATGATAATGATAATGATAATGATAATGATAATGATAATGATAATGATAATGATAATGATAATGATAATGATAATGATAATGATAATGATAATGATAATGATAATGATAATGATAATGATAATGATAATGATAATGATAATGATAATGATAATGATAATGATAATGATAATGATAATGATAATGATAATGATAATGATAATGGTAATAATAAAAAGCTCAACCTTGACCGTCGTCTGGTTTCAGAGCGAAATCACGGGCATTCTTAGAGCGAAATCCATTTACACCCGCTTTCAGTGTTACATGCATAGGCGACATCTTTCGATTATTTCTCGACATTCCATCTTTCGACATGCTATGTAAACGGCTAAAAGATCGTTTATCTGTGAAACTGGCAATTTTTCCGATTATTAGCGGAACAAATGACAAGTATATGATAGTTACTGAGCTCAAATGAATGAAGAAGATTGTGGACTACCGATTTACGGGATAATTCAAACGATATTAGCGTAGTCAATCGGCTCTCAATAGTGACTTCAGGTAGAATATGACCGCTACCGCTCAGTTAATATTTGAAAGATGTGAACATTCAAAACAGTCGATTTACCTCTCACAGAATGACTTCTTGCTACACATAGCCTTAGTATGATGTAAAATAAATCCATCTTTCATAACTAAAAGTCGAGTTTGACCCTAAAGAAGTCAGTTGTGCTTACATTTTTGAGGTAGGCCATGTCGAAAGATAGTTGCTATGCACGTAACACTGAAAGCGGGTGTAAAGTGGCTTTCTTGTCTGAGTGATCAAACGTAACCAGCACGTTTACGTGTTTTATTCCGTTTCAAAGTGTAAAACTACCCCAGAATGGTAGTCTAGTGAGGTATCGAAACACCAACCATGTATAAATTAATAAACCAACAAATGAAAAGGTAAGTATGGTTCAAATTGGGAAATAATGAGACGGACTATAAACCACAGAGCTTGCAGTAGAGTGCGATATAGACAACACCGTTGTAGAACGTATGATATCATTTGTGTGCACGAGAAAAGAATACATTAATATATCTACCAGCTATAAGGCCTAAACACCCTTATCAGCCTTCGCATGGCTTGAACATGACATTTTGCCCAAAGTTAGTTAGGAGGTTACTTTTTTCTTTATTTTCTCAGATAGAAAATGATGCGGGTCAGGATTCACCAAGCTGCAAAAACGAAACTCTGCACAGTCACCTTCCCACGTCAGTTCCCAAATACATTACAAAATTAGAGGCCACATTCACTAGTACTGGTGGAGAGTTGAGTGCACCATTGGACTCAAACGTACGCATAATCGTTCCTAGAGGTGCGATTCCCGCTGGAATAAACCAACAGGTCTTCTTTGGAGTGTTCTCAGACGACACACCATTGTTACAGGGTTTCCCGGAAGCACCCGATAAGACTCTTATTTCTCCCGTGGTTGAATGCGGGCCTCATGACATCCAGCTGTCAAAGCCAGTCGAAATTATCGTTCCGCATTGCCTCTGCTTAAGGGAAGCTAAAAAGGAAGCGATAACTGTCTACAGATGTGGCAATTTGGCTGCTGAATTCGAAGGTAATGGTAGTTTGTTTTTTTGTTTTTTCCCCGGGGGTCTTCGTTTCTTAATTAGACACGAGAAGTGATACCTCTCACAAAGAGAATAACCTCCCTTGATACCAAACGCAGACCTAGAGATTACTTGCACAGGGAAAGGCATAGGTGTAGACATAAGTATAAACATGGGGGCATAAAAGTTTTAAGTTATGAGTTATGTTTAGGCACCATACAACGACATAGGCATTGTTATAGGGATTAGGCGTGGGCACAGCCACATTACCATGGCTTGTAGTTGATCGTTGTTAACAGGAAATCATAGTCCATCTAATGTTTGTACCAGGTCGATTAAGCTGGGAGAGAGTGCCTAGTAAATCGGAGAAAAACAGTCAGTGCAAGTCTTGGTTTACAGTGGGAAAAGACTGTGTTCGCATAAAAACCGAGACTTTTTCACTCTGGAGCATATTTGCTTGTGGCGGGCCAAGGAGAAAGAGAGCGACAGTTTTTTCCAGCTGACCGGACCCCAAAAGCGACCTTATCTACTTACGATTCTACGTGTACAGTGATAACGAGGATTCTAAGAAGGTAAGAGATCGATTGAACGATAGGCATAACATAAGATAGGGTGAATAGATGGGTGGATAGATAGATGGATGGATGGATGGATGGATTAGTCGGCTCTGAACAAAGATAGTAAATGACAAGAGCATAAAAAGGTAATACTCTAGAAAGAATTGCAGATCTTATTTGTACAAGATGTTTTTTGTAGGACATTCAATGGCTTTACTTATTTGGTATCGTACTTAAATATCTTTTTCATTTACTTATTCTTTTCACAAGCGCGTGGAGTTGAAAGATAGAGAACGGTTTCCTGACTCGAGGGTAGCCAGAGAGCAGCCCTTTAGAATGTACAGTGACAGCAAAGTGATCACAGTAAAACTCACTAAGCTTGAAGAAGGATGGGAATTTGACAAGACCAACGATACGCAGGTAATTTACTATGTCTTTTAATCCAAAACGTGATCATGTTAAGACTCACAGTCGATGTGGTATTTATCTGGAGGATTCCTTGGCCTCACACGTGGGCAATTAAGTCGGCCCACAACAATAGAATAGTAGCCACTTTAATTTACGACCACGTGATCATCAGTTCATCTGGGTTAGTATTTTTGTTTTTTTTGCTAAAACAGCCCATGTTAACACTGCGAACAACTGGCAAAGATGGCAAAAAAAATTTTCTTATGGTTCCTTTTGGTTTTACTCGTTGTTAATCAGCTTCTAGTACCAAAGGCGTTGTGTCACGAATTTTACATATTACCTTTGTCTTAATGCATACACTGTTTATTGGCTGGAAAAAGGGAAGTAAGTTGGTGTAACGGTGGCCAAATCTTTCGGCTTTTGCGTTTCTTTGACACCTTTTAATACACGTTCCATTCAATTGCAATCGAGGGAATACTGGGCTCCTGGCTCTCTTCTTAACTCAATTGTCCCATAACAAATCTCCCGTGGAGTTTAAAGCCCCTAACAGCCGCGAAAAACAGCAAAAGCCATTGATTTGTTCGTCTCTTTGATATCGACTTCCTCTCAATTTTTAACATCAGCCAAATTGATACCTTCCTTTAATCTAAAAACGTTGTTATTACTCAGCAGCTGGTTATATCTTATCGTTTGTAGATATACCAATACGAGAAAGGCAGTGGGAATGGATTTCGCTCTAACAATGCCTGCGATTTTGCTGTGAAACCAGAGGATGGTCGAGATGTAAACGGGTTTTCTTGTATGGTGGAGTTTCAACAGGAGGGCTACAACCAAGAATACTCAATCTACCTGAATCCAGGGTTTACGCCTTTGAAGGTAGAGGAAATTACCTGCTACAGTAGAGGAAGCCAGCTTTCACCCTCGGATGTACAAGGGGGAAGGGAGGGAAGTGGATGCCACCTTCATAAAGTTTTCCGAAGTTTTGTGAAGATGATGTACTCTAAGGGGCTCAAACTTTCAGTAGCTGCATGATCAATAATTATCTCCTTCGTGGAAATATTGATATGTCAATTGTGTGTCCATCATTTTATACGTTGTCGTCGCAACCGCAAATTTCATGTAGATTTGGCCAGAAATCAACTTTTTGGACATATTAATGTATTTTATTTTCAGTTTTCTTCATCAAATTCTAGAAATTCACCAATTTTACATTTCATAAACATTCCGATTCTTAATTTTGTATTAATTTCCGTTATTTAGTGACTTTTAAAGAAAATAGTAAAATCCAAGATAATGGATCTAAGAATGGGGTCAAATAACGTCATATAACGTCACAACCAACAAAAATGGTATCATTTTGTAGAGCAAGCTCGGGGCTATCTAATCAATGTAAATTTATTTCGCTTTACCCTAAGAGAATGAGAATCCTAGGGGGATTCCATCTACCCCCTTTCCTTGTACCACGGTGGGGGGATGAGTTAGCTTGGGCCTTCGAGAGTCAATTTGACCGATTCGATTCGATTCGATTCGGTTATATTGTGATTCGTGAAACAGGGGCATGATGACAGAAAGTGTAACTCTATGTTTCCAAAATGGTTAGATTGGTCATTTTGAACCATGAAGTTGGGAAATCGTTACTGTCAAAGCCAACTCGAAAACACCGGGTTATTTTGGTCTATACTACATCTTTTATAAGCAGGGTGGGAGGAAGGGAAAATCCGGCCCCTAACTAACTTTAGTAATAGATTAGCAGTGATATTAAAAGTTAGAGAGTTTCTAGAATGCCAATTAAGCAACACGGGGTGATCACTTCATGTTGACAAGCAGCCGCTATCTTGGATTCGCGATTTGGGAAGTTCCTGCTTTTTTAACATGATAAAGAGAAAGAAATCACATCACCAAAGATGACTCAAATCAAATACAAATCAACTAAGCAAATTAAGCAATGCTAAAACGTCTTTAAAATACAAAAATATAACTCAAACGTTAACGTAAAAATATGGCAATAAAAGATCAAAAGTAAGAAAATAAATAAACAGGCCTGTCAAAAAAGGATGCTATGGAAACATCAAGCTAATTCCCATTCCACACCGGCTTGTTTGAAAACAAACTTCAGATAAAGTTCAAAAACTTTCGCAAATTCAGTATACTTGAATAAAAATGGTAAAGCCGAAATTTGAGACAACTTCAGCAGGTAGCGCAGGCTGGCGTTTCATGTAATATTGTTTCCGGAGAAGTGCTAAACAACTCTTCCTACTCTACGAAGGTGATTGGTATTATATTCTAACTTGGCATTATTTTTATGCTTGTTTTTATAGCGGCAGAGTATCCGGCGAAAGTCCGCAGCAGGGGGCCTAAGCGTCACTGCTTCTAGAAACACCCATGCGATAGCTGGATGCTCCACCTGGACAGGGCCCGAAGAGGAGGATGACGACTGTGACAGTCACAATCAGGAAGGACGATCATCACCAGGTTTTTAACAAGGGTTTAATTGTCATCATAATGAAAATGGGTTATCGAATAGCACCTATAGAGAATCGGAAAACATATCTCATTCTTTTGATATATCCCGAGCCCTTTGGCAAGGAATCCCAGTTAAAAGAGCTTTGAGAAAATGCAAGTATAGTGATGTTGTTTCCTAACAAATAGAGTAAAAAAACAAACAAACAAACAAACAAACAAGTGACATGAGCGAACTTCCAAGCAAAAACGCATGAAAAAGAAAATGAGAGGAAACGAAACGAGACGAGACAAGATCTACAAGACTAGAGGAGACATGAGGAGTTACGAACGAACTTGGACAATCACTGTTACATCAGCTAGATCACCGAGACGCTAACGATAATTAAAACAGCTTTCTATATAATTATAATTTGTTCGCAAAATCATTTGCATACCAGTCTTTATAAAACATTGGTGATGTGACTGCTGTTTAGTTTTTGTTGTTGTAGTTCCATTTGTCTGAGATGAGCGCGTAGAAAAAAAAAAAAAAAGGAAAGAAAAGGAAATTCACGAGTAAAAGATTTCAGACATATGCCTTTTTCTAGGTCATACCGCCGAGTGGCAATGCATTGAAATGTTACAAGAGAGGAACTGATACACTAGCCGCTTTTACAGGCTGATCCAAGATGTAGTGAGCATGACATATTAATAGTTGATTATTATGTTTTTTTAGATTCTCCGAGAGAAAATGGACACGTTCAATGTGACCACTTTTTCACATCACTGGGCCTAAGCGATGACAAGCCGGTAACAGAAAACCTTCTCTGTGGTATTAGCCCCTACGTTGGAGTCAAGTGGAAGCTCGTTCTTCGAAAACTGTCCATCGAAGAGGCGATCATAAGAAATTTGGATGAAGACTACAAGAACGCTTCGGTTGATGAAAAGTGTTACCAGGGGCTTTTAGAGTGGAAGGACAGTCAAGGCCCTCAGGGAGCAACGATTAAAACTGTGTGTGACGCCCTGCGTCTCGTGGGTTGCCCAGAGGCGATTTTTGCATTGCAGAGAGAAATAGAATAGAACTTAGAATCATTGGACGGGGAACATGTTTCATAGTTTCGAAAAGTCCGTGTTCAGTTGTTTGGTAACCGGCCCTGTGAATCTGCCTGACAACCCTTTCATCTCTGAAGGTGCAGATTAGGCCTTGCGTTCACATTTAACCGGCCAATGAACAACTCCCGCTACGAGACGGGCCTGTAGAAAATCATGGTAGCTGTATTCATCATCTCGGACTGGATATTAGCTTTCATGAATACAAATTTCATGATTCCTCGCGAGCAACTCTCATAGAGGGAATTGGTCCATTCTATTGCAATTGTTGGGTGTGTGGCTGGGAAATTTTATCAGGGAACTTGTTGTGATAGTAAATTAAAGTAACGTTTTTTCTTAGCAAAATGGAAAGGTTATAAATTTGCTCGCAACTAGAAAGTTGTCATAGAAACGCCAATTTGTTAGTTACGTTAGTCCTTGTCCAAATGCCGTGTTCTGAAAGAATTATGACAAATTAGCCCTTTCTGATCCTCCGTTTCTGTAGTCAAGGAATTTCGTTTACGCAAGTGTGCAGGAAAACAATCATTATAAAATGCTTTATCGTACAGCCGCAACTGTTTGGCCGCTACCAGCCTAGGCCTTGTATATTCTACCGAGAACTTTGAACTAAGACATTTTTTTTTTTTTTTTATTTATTTATTTTTTTAAGGAAAGACATGGCAGCATGATATTTTTACTGGAAATGTCTTTCAGTTCCGCCCAAAAAACTTTAAACTGTGTGTAACTCGATAACGGAAGCCGTAATCTCGATTTCACACATGTGGCTGAAACGATCGATACCTGAAGAAAAATGTAGCGCGAGAAAAGATGTTTGTACAATTTCCTTTGAGAAAACTTCGCAGTTAGCGGTAAGGAGAAAAAAAACCTTCTTATTACGGCTAAACCTTCTTGAATAGGGACGATGTATTTATACAAGTAATCGCCGTCAGCTGTCAACTGGCCTAATACAGACGTTATATGGATCTATCAATTTTGTAGTAAACCTTAGATATATATATATATATATATATATATATATATATATATATAAAGTTAAGATGCTTCGAGCCAACAGGGATGCCACGCGCCAGAAGGATCCAAAAGGATTCGTAGTCCAAACCTCGAGTAATGAAATTTGTAGGCAATTGTGGAAAACGAGGACGGACAACTTCGAGCGAAAAAAATATATATATACAGTAAAAAATCTAAGAAATCTAAAAAAAAGTTTAAAAATTTAATAAAAATAAACGTTTCGGTCAAAGACCTTCATCAGTTGCAGTGCAAGTGAATAATAAATTACAATAACCTTAAATAAGTTTACAGTATAAAAAATGACATCATATTACAAAGATGATTACATAACAGGGCGTGGTAACACATGAAAACGAAAAAATTAACCAATGATAAACAATCGGTGATTACTAAGCGAGATACTATGACAATGCGGTACAAAACTCAAAAGACACAAACTAAATAAGAATAAATAATCGAATATAATACAAATAAGATTAATATCAAGAAAGTAACGCGATTCGTCGAGTCAGCCGAAAGTGTGAAGGGACCCGCGTGTAAAATATTCAATGTTCAAAAAAGGCGGTCCCAAAATCCCCAAACAAAGCCCTGAAACTATGCTGCGGCAAGGCACAACAGGCGCCCTAAACAGGGCCCTTAAACAACAATAATGTAATAAATTCCCCGATGGGGGCCCCTGAGAAAACCTAGCGCTAACAAAGCTTTGTTAGCGCTAGGTTTTCTCAGGAGCCCCCATCGGGGAATTTATTACATTATTGTTGTTTAAGGGCCCTGTTTAGGGCGCCTGTTGTGCCTTGCCGCAGCATAGTTTCAAGGGCTTTGTTTGGGGATTTTGGGACCGCCTTTTTTGAACATTGAATATTTTACACGCGGGTCCCTTCACACTTTCGGCTGACTCGACGAATCGCGTTACTTTCTTGATATTAATCTTATTTGTATTATATTCGATTATTTATTCTTATTTAGTTTGTGTCTTTTGAGTTTTGTACCGCATTGTCATAGTATCTCGCTTAGTAATCACCGATTGTTTATCATTGGTTAATTTTTTCGTTTTCATGTGTTACCACGCCCTGTTATGTAATCATCTTTGTAATATGATGTCATTTTTTATACTGTAAACTTATTTAAGGTTATTGTAATTTATTACTCACTTGCACTGCAACTGATGAAGGTCTTTGACCGAAACGTTTATTTTTATTAAATTTTTAAACTTTTTTTTAGATTTCTTAGATTTTTTACTGTATATATATATTTTTTTCGCTCGAAGTTGTCCGTCCTCGTTTTCCACAATTGCCTATATATATATATATATATATATATATATATATATATATATATATATATATATAAACGTTTGATAAAGCAAGGACGGACAACTTCTGACGGTAAAAAAAGTTAAAAAGTTAAAAATATAATAATATAACTTTTTTTACCGTCAGAAGTTGTCCGTCCTTGCTTTATCAAACGTTTTTAAATTCATTTTTGCGGTGAGGTTTGGACTGTGAATCTTCATTGATCCTCCTGACGCAGTGGCATTCTTTGTTGGCTTGAGGCATTTTATAACCGTTTATATATATATATATATATATATATATTAGAAACAGCTCTCATATTAACAGAACACACATATTTTTTCGTTGATTGTTAAATATGAGCCAGTGATTTTCACTTATGTAACTACCATTTTGTATTGAATTTTGTATAAATTTTGAGTTATAATTAAATTTTGAGGAACTAATTTAAGGCCCATTATACAAAGAGCTCTTGGTTAAAGATATTTCTTGTAGATTGTTGAGTAGTTGTCACTCTCTCACTTGTGCTGTATTATTTATCAAGACAGGAAGGGGGGGGGGCTGTAGTGGGTAGCCTAGTGACCCATAAGACGGATAATTATCATGGTTTCCATAGCATATAGCAACTAGGTGTATTTCCACTCCTCTCAGGATGGGATGCTAGTCCATAGCAGAGATAATCCCAGAATTAAGATCGCCCGTACCCATTTATAAACCTGGGTGGTGAGAGGCACTGTGAGAGCAGTGTCGTGCCCAAGAATGCAACACTTTATCCCAGGCCGGGGCTCGAACCTCGGCTGCTTGTTCCGGAGACGAGCGCACTAACTATGAGGCCTCTGGAAAGGTTAGTGGGGCGGGGAGGGGGAAGTGGGAGTAGCCATTAATAGCGGAGCTCCCGCGCGCCGAAGGCGCGCGACCAGAGCCCCATTCCTTAGAAATTTTGGTAAACCCATCAAGCCGAGAAAATTTGGTTATGACGTCACCGTACGAGCGAGCGAGCGAACGCCGTCCGTACAGACTCTGGGGGAGGGGGAGAGGAGCCTCGCGGTAGCGCAAACTGGGGAACCGAGGAATGCCATCTTTTTTTGGCGGGATTTTTAAAGAAAAGAAAACTCATTTCTATTTGCCATGTCAACAAATAATAGCGGAGGTTGATCTAACGTTTTTAAGATGGGGTTGCACTGAAGCATAAAACAGAAACAGAAAGCAAGAATTAACAGGCAAAGAAGTAGCAAAGAAGTAGCGAAGAAGATCGTGAAAGAGAGCGGGCCAGCGCTGGGGAAGGAGGTGAAACAGTACTGAACACTGCCGTTAATTATAGCGAGTCAAGGACTAGAGAAAGGGGATGAAATAACACGGAACAATGCAGTGAAGCAAAGGTAACGAGGACTATAGAAAGGAGACGAAATACCCGACGCCTGTAGAACTGTTCAATTAATTCGCGCGTCGAGATGCTGTGCAGCCGAGCAAGAAAAGTCACATGATTAAAATCAGGTGACGAACTAGAGAACTGTGTTTAGTGCAAAACAGAAAACACAGCGGAAAAAAGTGGTTGATTCGTTGATCTATCGAAAAGATTAGATCAGTTCCGTTCAGTCTTCACCACTTTTGCAGCAAGTTTCTGCCTGGAAGATTTGCACTGGCCGAAGTGAATTGCCAACTTGAGGTAAGGACGTTTGTTGTGGCGTTTGCTATGGAAATTATGAAGTTGCCTCGGCGAGATAAGCTTATTTTAAGTAGGACTCCTTTTTTAAAGTCTTCCTTATTTGAAGCCATGCTGTGAGGCATTTTGTAAATTACATAGGTTTAATTTCGCTCATAACAATAACACTTGAATGGTTTTAATTTGTGGAGGTTGTAAGTTGCATATTGTAAACAAATCAAGTTTTGTCTCGAGTTTCGTCGTCACGTTCAAAAAAAAAAAAAATCTGTATTTGTAAACACTACCGGGCGAGTTTTGAAGTTTTCTCTGTGTTAATTGGCACAACCGCTTCCTAGAGTACAAAAATTTCTTAAACCAAGATAGGTCAACAAACCATTTTAAGCCGAAGCGAACAGGATTTGCTAAATTTACTTTTGACGTACCTATGTGAATATTTACGTCTTGTGATTACAAAGTATTTCCTCGTTTTGTTAGTTCAATTTATTCGGTTTGGCGAAATGCTTGCGGGAAATTTCCACGTTAATTTGGTTGAAGACTGGTAAAGCTACCGCCGATAAAATGACAGCAAAGGTAAATTAAGCCGTCGGTAAAAATACCCACTGTGATATTCAGATCTATGCTTAAGCGTGAATAATCGTTAAACTTTAACACTGCAAGCTTAAACGAATTTTCTTCATCCTTTCTTTCATTCGGTCATCCTTCATTGAGAAGGGATTTGCTGTTTGATACTCAGATGTAATGATATGCATATTGTGTTTATATTGTAGAGTTCCTCGTTTTATTTTGTTGTTGTCCAGTTAGTTCGGTTTGGTGAAATGCTTGTAGTCGAAATGTCGAGTAGACGATTATGCATGTAAACCCTGTCGGCAAATAAAGCTCTACTTCGATTTTGATTTGCTATTTCATTTTATTAATGCCACTGCTTTTGTTTGGGGGTACATGGCCCCTATTTTCCTAATGAGATGTTATTCCCCAGTGTGGTATTTACACTTATGGAAGAGCTAAGAGCTTTACTCGGTAATGAACAGTGAAAATGACATTTACATACTTAGAAAAAATTTAGGGCGTAGAAGTCTTTGCCCTGACCATTTCTCGGTAATAAAAATAACTTTTACATATATACATTCAAAATTTAGTTGGTGAGAGTACATTCCTCGCTCCACTCTCACTCTCTGCTCTCTTCTTCAAGCTAATTTTTTGATTGACTAACTGATTAACGGAATGTCACTGACTGTTTTCTTTGTTGTGCTTTACTTTTTTGCTTGTCGAAGAAAGCTTCAGTTTCTTCCTGGCTGTTTCCTTTGTCCTGTCCAGTACCAAATCGTTTGTGATATAACTTTGTGAATTCTCTATTCTCATAAAAAAATTTTATCTCGCCAGGGTAATAGAATGCACTCTCAGAGTGTTCAGTCATCGTTTTCAGTCGCTACAGTTTTCAGGAAAAAAGCAGTGGTTTTCTTAATTTCCTTTTGCTTTGTTTTAGGACCTTTTAGCAGGCCAGTAATTGGCCCATGGGCATTATGGGAGAATAATTTTCAAGTAAAGAATTAGATTCATTTCAGTGTTAAGTATTTTTAAATTATTATAAATTGGGCATTTCATTTTTATTTTTGTCACGTGTGATGTTTTACGATTTTACTGACATATACATGTACCATGTAAATGGAAATAATGCACTAGAAAGTCAGAGCGTGCATTACATTGGCTCAAAACGCAAGCCATATATAACAAATGTATGTAAAAGATATTTTTATGACAGAGAACTGGATAGGGCAAGAACTTCTCCTTCTTTTGTAAATATATTAATTCCTCTCAGCCCTGTCAAAATGTCTCAGGAACCTTCATTTTTGCAACCTAGAGTCCATGATTTTTCACCATACCTGACACAGAAGCTCACCAAATCCTAACATATAACTAACATGGTTGTATCTCTGGCGTTTACTTTGTATTACATGATTGCATATTCTGTCATCCTGCCTACTAACTGCTAGAAACAATTTTGACAGAGCTGTTTCAACAGTTTCAGTTAAATTGATTTCCAGTTAAACAGCACTACATGTAGCAGTGTTATAATGAGTGTGAACTTTATGGAGGGTTTTAAAGCTTTATTATTTTGTTTTTATGATAACGGAAGACAACAAAATATACATGTGTATACAGTATAGCCTGATTTTTGGTGTTGGTTGTGAATTGCAATTCATATCAGTCATCCTATTACAGGTAAGGGGAAAAAGTTCAGAAAGTTCAGACCGTCTCTTCCACCAGCACACCTGCATTCTACAGGTGCAATCACTGAGTCGTTTTATATATACATATATGTATATACACACACAGAGAAATGTAAAGTTATGAACTTAACATTAAAATCTGACATTTGAATGCCTCCTTTGCTAAAGTTAGTCACCATTTAATTGACACTCCCTGTGAATTCATAGAGAATTATCGCCTAATGTGGAAGTCCTGTCTTCGAGTGAGGGAAAATGACACTGCAAAAAGTTACAAAAAAAGTTACAATGAACGTAAAAAGAATTGTGAAGGTCGATCATGACTTGGTGTACATTATACATCATGTTAAGGTATGTGGTGAGTGCCAAAGGCATAACATTTCATGCATTTGCCTTTTTAGGACAAATTATTTAACAGTGACATTTTAAAAGATGTGATCAGAAAAATAATGAGTATTGTCCAGGCAGTACCAGTTTATGGACGGCATAAGCAGACAGTAAGAGGTGCAGTAAGCATTACCAGGTAATTAAGTCAGTTTTATGCTTATGACTTCTTGTACTTGGATTTTGTGTCATTTCGTCACAAGAATAGGTAATGAAAGATGCATTAGTTGACGCAATTTATTTTCAAAGGCAAACTTAAAAGTCTGCCTATGGTGGATACCGGTTGTGTGTAGAGTGAATGTAAAGCAAACACACTGTTAAAGATGTACGTACATGTTAATATTGAATCATCTGAAATTTCAGCGAGTTTGAAAATATATTATATCTATGACAGTTCTGAGGTGAGGGCTGTTACATGTACATGTAAATGGCTCATGCTCGATTTTTCACTTGTTATGATTTAGCTGCCAATATGTTCTGTAAATTAATTTTCATAGTCATCTGTTGGTGTGCTTCGATATACACCAATATTTAACCAAATAATGTACAGTGTAAATTAATTAACCAAATTATGTTGTTTTCAGTTGACCAATGCTACTACATGTACATTGTAATGTGATGTTGAAGCGCACAAATTTACAAACATGCCCGGTGTCAACTTGTCAAATGTATGAACTTGCCAGCCAGTCTAGATTACAAAACTTTCTGAAAGTTGGCCTTACCAGGTAGGATATTTCTTAAAGCATATTTTGTAATTAATGATTTCTCAGACATTGTTTTCTTCAAGAAAAGATTAATACCCCACATGGAGGTTTTTTTCTTTAAGAGCTCCCTCCTCCTGTTACTTTGGAATTTCTAATAACTGGCCATGAATGGGTGTTGGGTGTGAATATCTTCTGGAACTGCACACTCAGATTAATTCAGCAAGAACATCAGTATTTATCCTGACAAAGTCTGATTTTCAGTTATATGTACAACCAAACAGCCTGGATGGCCCTTTGATTGGGACTGTGCACATTGTTGTACTGCAATGTTCCAGTTTCTTGTTTAAAGCAAAATGCATGTGCGCTCAAAAGCAAGTCGCCAAGTTCATAACAGTTATATATGTTTGCTTTGCACCTCAGGACAGAGCCTGCCACTGTGAAAGTTTTGGTACCATCCCCCTAGCATTTGATTCACTACTGTAGACACTCAGTAAACAACTAGCAATGAAGTACACTGTATATCAATGAAAGGAATGTCATCTGTTGGTTGTAAATTATAATTGATATGTCTTTGTATGTTCAGTGGTGTTCAAGTAGCAGCTATATACAGAATGATTACATTCCTGTTCCTGTCAGTTAATATACGAACAGTGTACACATGGGCAGCCTGGATTAAAACATCAAAGATTTTCAAAGCAACCATGGCCAGGTGAGATATTTCTAAAGAAATATAAATTCAAGGTCCGTATGATTGCTTATAGGGATTGACTTTTATTGTAAACAATATCTTACTGAGTGTATTTTTCTTGTGTACTAATTGTTGTAGAACACAGAGACCACTGTCATGACAGAGATATTAATGTGTGAAAAGTTCCATAAAAAATGCACTGGGAGCAAATTAAATCATCATAGAGGCAGCTTCTGAGAGATCCCCAATATTAATGAAACATACATTGCACATACATGTAAAAGAGTTCAATAATTTATTACTTAAGATTGTAATGCTTTGTTTGGTTTCTCTATATTCACAGACAACTTGATGCCATATTAATTTCTACACTAAGTTCATTGAACAAACTGACTTGGAAGTTGAGTTCTGCAACCCATACTGTGTGTAGTGATATCATACAGCTGTGTATCACCCATAAATGTAATAAAAACCATAAATGTAATACCAACCATAAATGTAATAAAAATTAACCATAAATGTAATACTAACCATAAATGTAATAACTTTTAACCACAAATGTAATAAAACCACTAACCATAAATGTAATAAAATTTGCCCATAAATGTAACAAACTGAACAACCATAAATGTAATATGGCTTAACCATAAATGTAATAAACTGGCTATGACTTCCAAATCAAGGGGCTACAAACTTGTCATTCTCTTTGTGCACTTCTTACTTCAGGACACGGGCCTCTTGCATCAAGTTAGTATTTTAATTAACCCAGAGACCAAAACCGAAGAAGTTATAATTATGGTCTGCGAACATTAAGGAAGTACCCAAGTATGATTAGAAAGTCTATATACCAGAGCGTTTGAAGTGTTGGTGGTTGATGATATTCCATCCATTTGAAAGAGATTGAGGTTCTCTTTGAGTCAAGACGAATTCAGTCAAACATCACTTTATAAGGAATACGCCTGTTTTAATTTTTCAAACTTTCCCATATATCCACCCGGATTTGCAAACTTGTGTTCTCCGTTACCGCGTGCCCATGCTTTCCTGCTGACGTTTTTCGGTGTCAAGCAAGGTGGTAGGGTGGGGAAGGGGGAGGGAGAGTGGGTTGGATGTTCCTTATTGGAGCCAGAACAATCGACAGAGATAGGACTCTCGGAATAGAACTGCTGACTTGCAGGTTGGTTGGGTGGAGCAGGTGATCCAAGTTCTATACTTTTGTATTACTGAAATGTTTTTTAAACAGAGAAAATATGCTAGACATCCCTTGAGGCACATGGGAAATACAAGGGTAAAATACTAAACGACATTCTATAGAACAAAACTCGGTTTATTACAACGTCACCACAATAGCGGCAACTAATTATTAAAGATATTGTGTAAAGAGTCAGGTTTGCATTGTCGTTATACCTGTTATTGCTGATTGCGAATATATAAAATAACCTTAACATCTGTGGAAAACAGTCTTTTACATTTCCTAAAAAACCTAGTGCTTTCGTTCGATGTCCTGGAAAGTACAAGGCAAGTAGCTTTCAATAGCTACTTCTTTCCTTTTTTTTCCTACTTCTTTCCTTAATTCCAAAAGATGGCTGTTACATACATCCATGTTGCAACGCCAGTGAAAAGAACATTTATCCAAGCATTTATCCACTGAGAACTGTTTATGATTTCTTTTAACGCCAACACAAGTCCGCTACCTCTTCCATACTGCTTAAGAATCTGTCTCATGCTATGGAGACCAGGGTACATGTCTCTGTTAGCGCTTATTTTCGGTAGTCTTCTAATGTATCGAGAAACTAATCTTTTGAATTTGGTTGATGTGTGGCTTAGGGCATCATATGTATTAACAATTGTTCGATTATGTCCTGTCAAGGATAGGTTTACTATCATATCAAGGATCTCCTCTGGCAGCGATTCCAGTTTAACTTCCTCCGCAACTTCTTCGCCTTGTTTTTCTTCTTCTTGTTGTTCTTCTTGCTGTTGTACTAGTTTTTCTTGTTGTTGTTTTTGTGCTTCTTCTTGTTGTTCTGTTTCTTCGTCGCTTTCTTGATTAACTCCATTATTAGCGACCAAGCAGACATAGTGTATACCTTCATCCTCTGAAAAATGGCCCAGGAAAATCCGAGCCACAGGTTCACAGTTCTGAGGACTAATGACAGTTCTTCCCTCAGGACCAAGACTAGAAATTACAATTATCTCTACGAGGTAAAGGTTAGCCATGGCTTCAAGAGTTAACTGATCGCCGTATGTCGAATTTTGTGCCATTGTATTAAGATATTCAGACCGTGGCATTGCGGCGAATAGCTCTAGAGGACTTCCATCCACGGCATTGGGATTGTCTGATAAATATTGAACGACCTCGCGCCGAAGTGTTTCATTTGACCTGTAGATGCCGACATATTGCAAAGCATGAGCTACGGCTGCAAACTGGCAGTTACCATCTCCAGCAGGATTAAACGAAATATCAAAGCCCTGATCCCAAAATGCTTCATGGTTGTCCTTGCGTTCAAGAGGAATATAAAATTTTTTGCGATGACTTGATAGGTGCTCCTTTCTATTTAGATTCTTTCCCTTGTTCTTTAGCCTTTCCTTAGCAAGATCTTTTTTCCGTTTTTCTTTTTCGGCTGTTAAACTTGTAATATCTTCCACTGATACCCAAGTACACTGATGGCTTTTCGTCGTTGGATTCTCAAACCATATTTTGTATTTTGCAATTCGTAAATTTCTTTTAATGATTTTTCCTTCTACTACAAAACGACGTTTTGGCGCAGTCCGACTTTTTTTGGAAAACGGAAAACGGATCAGAACAGTTTCTCCAACAGAGTATTTTGAGGGAGGATTGTTTTTCATTCTTCGTTGGATGTATCGTTCATCCCAAACCTTGTCTGCTGCCTTCGCTTTGGCTCTTATTTTTGTAGTTAGATCACTTTGGTTTGTAAAATCATTGCCCTTTGGTAAAACATTTGCACTTTTGGATGAGCTGCTCTCTTTGCCGCAAAAGCCCCCAGGGAATCTCTGTTTTACTGCATTTGTCTCTCTTCCGTAAAAAACTTCGAATGGAGACTGACTACCGAGGACATCCATCGGCTCTTCATTGAGGATTTTCTGGTACTCTCTTAGTTGAGAAACCCAGTTCACTCCAACTTTTGACATATGTCCAAAGTCATACATAATTTTCTTGCGCAACGTGCGGTGTGATCTTTCTACTTTGCCCTGTGATTGGGGATGGTACGGTGAGCTTCTTATAATCTTCACTTCCAGCTTCCGACACAACTGTTCAACTGCCTTCTTGAACTCTCCTCCATTGTCACATTGCAAAACCTTTGGTGGGCCAACCTCACAGTAAAGTTCTTGAAGTTCTTTTGCCACCTGCTTGCTCCCCTTTCCAGTAAGCGGGCGTAGCCATACGTGCCGACTAAAAATGTCCTGTACTGTCAAGATGTACCGAAATGTTTTTCCGTGCAATTTTGCTGCCGTACGCTGCATGTCTACAAGGTCAATTTGATGGCGTAGCTAAAAGGAAAAATAAAAAGTGCTGTCAGGAGTTATTTTGCCTTGACGCAAAAGATGAGGATGCGATGTTTGAATGTCTTTGTTTGTCAATTTTTAACCGTTAAACGTTTTGAAATCGATGCGGTTTCGCCGTTTACAGCCATTTACGTGACTAATGAAACTGTATTGTTTTGAAAACGCTCCACTTTTTATATGGACTTTGCATGAAAATCAAAACGAAACCAAAAAAATCTTTTGGTCACAGTGGTCGACAGGCTACAGGTTACCAGGTCGATGGAACTATTAGAAAGATTAAGCATGATGTTATACGGCAAACGGCAAACGGCAAACGCGAGCTTGCATTTCACTTTCTTCAGCCTTTTTATCGAATTCTGAAATAAATCTCTCAAAAAAAAGAAAATAATCACACATTCACAACAAACACAAATCTACTCATTTCGGCGTAGAAACGCCAAACGGCAGACGGCAGAAGTGGAACGTCATGCTTAGTCTCTCTGATAAATGTCATGAATAACGTCGAGTCGTATTATTTTAAGATCACTTTTTTTGTTTTAATTCCGCAATGATTTTGCCGCTTTTTCCTTGATGCGACACTCTCGACAAAAAAGCAAAGAAACCCTGTCAACGTTCTCAATTCCGCCTAAAATAAATTAATATACCCAACTTAACTGGGTTTGAAAATTTTACTTTTACTATCAAGGAAAGCTACTAGTTTTCAGTCTGACATTACTTGTTTTACATGACAAAATGCAATCTTACCTGCACTGCTCGAGTACGGATTGATCGTGAAATGGCCTTGTTGGTAAAACGTGCATTCACCTTTTGATTAGCCTTGCTTCTTGATAAAACTTGTTGGAACTGCGGCTCGCTAACACCTTCAAACCTCTTCTTTAGTCGGTGCTTCAGTTTCCTTGCTCCAATGCCCTTGCAATGTTTAAATTCCTTTCTGACAACATCTCGCAGCTCGGACTTTTTCATGACCGCTTTCCCGTCAAAAAACAGCTTTTCCTCTCCATTTATACTCTGGATGCTAAACTTTGATTTGTTTCTCCAAAATCTAACGCAAGACGCTTTTTGTTGAGCAGACCTTTGCTTGACTGGCACATCAAATTCGCTTTTTGTAAGTTGGACGAGCGTGTCGTAAACGGCATCATCCACAGCTGACATCTGGCGATTTCGCTTATTTTCGCCATTTGCCGTAGTAAAACTGGCATAAAGTGACACCACGATAAGCAAACACACCACCTTTAAAGCAAGAAACATCTTCATAAACGTACTCCAGTCAGTTCTGATAGCTTCTGATATCTCAACTCGTGGAATGAATTGAGAGTCTGTTACAACGTGCCTTCTCTATTCGTTTCACTGACACGAGAACAATAGAGTTTTTATTTAGAACGTGTGATTGGAAGGCGCGAAAAAGCAGTTCAATAAGCGACGAATGGTTTTTCATAAGTAGTCATATAGTAGCACACTCTGTTATCGCATTCATGGAAACTTCATAAACTATTTTCTTTACTTTCTCGCCTATATTTGCTCGCTTGCTTGCTAGCAACTTTCTGTTTCCCTTACAAGTTTCCTTCGAAAGTAACTATAAATACTCGCTAAAAAGTTAAGGTTAGGACTTGTGAGAAATTTTCTTTGTTTTGGAGATTTTGTTATAATTTCCTGCTCTTTGTTCTTTTGTTTTATATAAGTTTCGCAGGTTCTTTACACCGAGAATGAGCCAACTTTCGCCAACTTCCCGAACTTTGCATAGCAAATGCGAGCTTGTCATACCCAACAAAATTCTAATAGTAAGAGGGTTTAATTTCAAAATTTTAAGCATTAGCCTATGAATCAACCTACCAACCGATAAACAAATGGCGAACAAGTGACGATAAAAGTTCCAACAGGAAGAGATAATATTGGGCCGTTTCAGCTTTGTTCACGCTTGAAGCTGGGACATCCCGAAATTTTCTCACTTGCCTGTGAAATTACTCTAGCTGTGATTAGCCCACGCGTCATCAGGGAGTTTTACAATAAAAACAAGTATACCTACATACATTTCTGCATACACTCTAACGTTTCGTTAAAAAAAACACATCTACACATTTGTGTTTTCAAAGCACGCAGTTATGCGTCGAGGATTTATACTTGACATGATTACATGTCAATTATTTTTGGGCCGCAGTCAAGGCTAAACTTCCGCCTGTTTCCTGGACGCATAATCGCGTGGTTTGCATTTTAAACTCTGTGGGACAAAACGTTGATGTGGCAAGATTGGCTTGAAGGCCGAATAACTTCGGCACGGACACACGGAAACGCGGAAGCACATAAACATTCGCACCGGATAGTACAATTTCGCAAATCCGAATAGATATATATAAATACAGTCGAACCTCTATCATACGTACACCAAAGGGACAGAGCTAAATGTCCTTATTTACGCCCACATTTGAGTACCTCATTAATTCCTATATATACATTCTGGAATTCTGGAACGAAACGGACTTCATCCGGAAATCACACGACAGACGGATTTGTCCGGAATAAGGTGTTCTTTGATCTCTGGGGCCGAGATTAAGAGTCCGTTGTCCGTATTATAGAGGTGCCACACACACTATGTCACTCTTTATAGCAAAACCTTACTGGACCTATACTTTGGGGTCTAAATTTCTTTGGTAAGTTTGGTCTCGTTAGGGTGTCTCGGGAAAAACCGCCATATTTCACGCCGTATGGGCCTCGTTTAGGACTGCACGCGAAGAAATAGTATTTTTGTTTCTTTAAGGAGTCAGGCCTTTAGAGGTCTTATTGAAAATTTCAAGTCAATTTCACGAAGAATGAGAATGGCAAGTTTGTAACCCCTTGATTTGGAAGTCATAGCCAGTTTATTACATTTATGGTTGTTCAGTTTGTTACATTTATGGGTAAATTTTATTACATTTATGGTTAGTGGTTTTATTACATTTGTGGTTAAAAGTTATTACATTTATGGTTAGTATTACATTTATGGTTAATTTTTATTACATTTATGGTTGGTATTACATTTATGGTTTTTATTACATTTATGGGTGATACACAGCTGTAGCAGCAACATTGTGACTGATAAACCGTATTACATTATTAAGAAACATCTAATGATGATACATGTATTAACTAATTATTTAAAGTGTCTGTTAAATTAATCCGTTTTTCTGAGATAATTTACTCATCATGTCATGGTTTAGTTAAATAATTGCTTTTTTGGCTTGAAAATGATATTTATTGTACTTGGTTTATGTTGCACTTAAATCAATTTTGTAATAACCTGCATTGGGCATGGCATAAATTAATATTTTGCCAACACGAAATGGAGAACTGGGTCTTAAGCAAAGTTGCAGGATTAGTATTTTTGTAGAAAGAAAGAGTTGAGAAATTTTTGACATTCTACCGACAGTCTTGCCATTCGCAACTTCGAAAAAGGTTAATTCTGTTCCCTAGTGTTGTACAAATAGTGTTCTCTAATTTATAAATTATTTCAATCTGTTTTTTAAATCATTGCCTTATAACCCCATGTCCAGCTTTGGTGGATGCAGGATATTGATGTATTGTTTATCCATTTTGCTGTAAATTATCTTTAACTGATGTGTCAGTCAAAACATATCTTTGATATGCTGGCTTTTTCTGACAAATGTGCCTATGCCTCATAATCTTTGAGTGCGTTTGGTTGTGTAGTGCAGACAAAATACGCGTACATAATATAACTTACTTGTAGCTTACTTATATTTCTTGGTATAATTTAATCATAACAAAATTAATTAATGGAACCCAATAACAGCTCCTGTAGTGCACAATCTTAGTCGAGAAAAAGAACAAATCACATTCGAATTGAATAATAAAATTATTATCAGAAGCCTATGCAAGTATTCATGATCAGCAACAAAATATCATATTTATCGTTCATGCCAGAGTGATTTTGCTTATACTTATACTTTGAGAGATGGTGCAAACCCTTTCAGCAGGAGGAGACTCCATACAAAAATGAAGATAGCTAACTATTTTGGGGGATCAAGTTAGAAAACAAAACTTTTTACATGTGGATACTATTTTGGTATTTTTGTGAGATTTCATTTGATAGAAATTTGGGGACTGAGTATATTGTAACCACTGCATTTCAGTCATACCCCACAACAAAAAAATGTGTAAACTTCTTTTGTGCAGGAGTCCCAATTGTTCACTAAGAAAGAATATAATGATTAATAACAATGTCTTGTCTTTCTCATTTAGAAAGAGTGGGAAATGCCACCAAAAAGCACAGAAGACAGTTCTGTTATGTGATCAACATTTTTGGTGGCTCCCCTGAAATGCTTGAAATCATGGCTCTATTTTCATCATCACACCATCTTACACCTCGATCTGCTGATGTAATCCTAGTTCGGACTGAAACTATAAAATCGCTCGGAGTTTACTTCACATACATGTACGTGTTGGATTATTTTCATCAAAAACAACATTCCAAAAAATAACTGACGAGCTCCGCTTTTAGGCTGGGCTAAATCTATATATTATGTAATTGTTTATTTAAAGTGAAATAACAAGTAACCCTTTCACTCCCAGGATCTGAAAGTCAATTCGCCCAGTTAAGTGTAATACCAAACATTTCTTTGTTTGCTAGTCCAGAGCATTTCATGCTAAAACAAGCCCATTTCTCTTAGTTAATAATTCTTCCGATTCCAATTACCTGTCCCCTGAATAAAGACTTTACGATAGGAGTCTGGTAGAAATTTTTAGCACGAGTGGCAAAAACAAAAAGACATAAAAAAGGTTAACTATTCCACTCTGATTTTACACAACCTTCCAAACTTTTTTTTTCTTTTCACACTTTTGACTCAAAACGTTTTAAAGAAAAGTCTCGCATCCCTTTTTCCTAAAAATAATGAGGTATTTACATATCTCTAATATGCCTTAGTTCTTATAATCTATGCGCGTCGACATTCATTTGTGCGAGCGCTCACGCGTTTCGTTTAATTGTGTCGGAGTTCTGGGTTAGAGATATAAGTTTCGTATACAAGTTATGACCGTCGGATTAAAGGTCATTAAATACATTTTTCGGCGATTACAAGTTTCGGGGTCTTGGAAAAATTTAAATCTATCAAAGTACTGAAATAATGACGCATTACTACTATTTCTGCACAGTTGTATGATGAGTCTGCGGTTCCATCGTGCTAAGACCCTTCCAAGTGTGATTGAAAAACTACGCATTCGGATTTCTCGTAGGGAGAACGTAGTAGTTCGAATTTCTCGTGGTGAGATCGAACACTTTTTTTTTTCTGTCGTGCGTTTCTAAAATTTCATTTGGAACCTGACCCCAAAACGAGGTGCGCAAAACCAGGCTTTCAAAGACAGTTTTCAGAGGGAGAGATTTGTATTTCAGTGGATGCTCTATATACACCGCCTAATGAAACAGCTGATGGAAAGAGCTTTGTGATGGAACGTACATTTCGACGTTGTTCAAGAAAAGAATGTATCAACACACAGCCAAAACAAAGTACAGATTTGATCGTGCTCCAATAACTGTCACACTGAAAGAGGACCTAAATGTAACACCTGAAAAATACCAGGCTTTAATTAATGAGGAGATAGTGTGAAGTCATAGAATGAACTCCCCGTATTATGGTAGAGTAAAGTAGAGAGAATAGAGCACTGTTTTCTTTGCAGTTTGTATTGTTCGCAGTTGTTACCGAAAATATAATAGCATTTGTTTTGATTTCTCCACTGTATTTTCGTTTGAATGTTTGCAATTTTTCTTTATCCACCACGGCGTACCACTTCGAATGGGTCAACAGTAGGACGAGGAATGAGAGAAGCGTAACTGAGAAAACCCTTTTGTACGCAGAAACCGTCCTGGGAATGTATTTCCAGAATGTGAAATGTATATCTTAATTACAACATGAACCGTGAACTGTGGTTGTCTACCACTGACGTACTAGTTGTCGATATATAACGCTTTGTGAACCGTGATTTGGTTTCTGATGTTTTTTTTTTTTTTCTTAGTTCATTTGGCAAGAGCTTGCAGGCGTCGTGCACAGTGGCAAATCCGTACTACGTTACGTTTTACATATGGGCTTTTGTACCCCACGCTACCATAATTTTCCCTGCACTTTAGCGAGGCAAAAGCATTTAGCATTATTCCAGAATTTTAGAGGCATTTTCCCGAATAATAATTGTTTTTCTTTTTCAGAGAAAATAAAAATAGCTACTACCACAGAGACTACAGAATGTGCAATGCAATACGTTGCAAGGATTAAGCGAGGAGTAAAGACATGCTAACGCCAAATGACCTGCTTATTTTCCGTAAAAGATTACTTGGACCGTTCATTTAAGTTTTAGTGACAAATATATATATATATATATATATATATATATATATATATATATATATATATATATATAAAACGGTAACTCAAACTTAACTCAAACTTAATTCAACTCAAGTCAAACTCAAGTCAAACTCAAGTCAAACTCAACTCAGCTCCTAACTCGGTAGTTATCTTATCTCGTGGCTTAGGAACCTGCTGGCAGAAATTTTCCATTTTAATGATATAGCTGGTAGTTAATCCGAAATTGTCAGCATAGCTATTATTATTACTATTATTATTACTATTATTATTATTATTATTATTATCATTATTATTTAATTTTATTAAAAACTGTCCAATTAAGAATTAATTTGGATATTTTCAGACAGGATTTTAGCAGAAGCTTATCACCTTGAAGCGTTTAACTTTTCTTATCTCTTTCAAACTATGCTTCCGACTATTCCCGACCAATAAAAATCAGTCTTCTATTTTTTCCTCATATAAGGATATTCTCAATAGAACGCTCTTCTTGAACTCCTCGAGTGAATCTCTCTCAAAGCAAACCTGTTCAAAATGGCGTCTAAAGCAAAGAAGCTCTTACTCATGAAAATAAAGAAGATATGTATCTCGGGAAACGCACTGAGAGAGGAGGCTGTTCTTAATTGAAAAACTTTGTGGTGAGTTGGCAGAAACATTCAAGGTTTATCTGGATTCTTGTGGCACCAAGTTTGAATCGGTAAAACGTTGTAGCAGTCTGTCCGTAGTAATAAAAAGGTCAAGAGAGATTTTTTTTTTCTTTTTTTTTTCTTATAGTGAAAAGGTGAAGTTCCCTCGGTACAAATACGCGGTGCTTCAGGTTAGGTGGCATGAGTATGTAAGGGAGGTTTCAAAAAGTGAGGAAGTTCAGGACAGTTGCAAAGGTAGTGATACTGTACGGTCAATCGTTTCGTGTTATTTGGAATGTAATAAACGGCACAGTTTGCAGTATGCCATG
>NC_138155.1:8314400-8446900 GCF_964199315.1 Orbicella franksi
CGATACAAAATGCTGGTAGCTCTGAAGAAGATAGACTCTTTTAGAAATAGGACTTTTCACCTGTGTAACATGAAAAAAAAGAAGACCTTGTTTTTGAAACTTTGTCCACTGCCACTTAATGAAACAATGCAGTTCGCTAACTGCTAATGCTTGAGACTGACGTCTAAGGTTAATTATCTTAATTTAAGGGAAATGACCTCATCTTAAGCGTTTTTTTTTTTTTTTTTTCTGGAGCGGTCGTGAAACAATATTTCAAACACGAGGGGAATGTGTAATTTCTTTATCGCATTTTCAAAATCTCCAAATAGGCAACGGTAAATTAGCTTAATATAAAGTATGAAAATATAAGTTTAAACCTAGAAGGTATGTGGCTTTGTATATTAAAGTAAACAAAGTCAAGAACAATTTTAAGTTTAGAGTAAGATAGGTGTCGACAGCCGGAGTCTTGAATTATCTACATGTACATTTCCAAACGTGCTTGATAACAAAAGGCAAGTGATAACTTTCAGGAAAAGACAGCACAGTCTCGAGGAAAGCGTGTTTCGTCAGCCACAGTTTCATGCCAGTAATAAAACTACAGAGAACAATATGAATAACATAGACTTAGAACTGCATATATTAAATGAGTAAAAAAGAAATGCAGCGAAATATGGAAAATTCGAATGAGTTGAACTTCTGATAAGATGAATCAACCTTAATTGAATACCCAAGCTTTTAACGAAAGCCAATTAAAATGCAACATCTGCTAAGAGTTCATTTCCTCTTTGCAAAACTCCTAAGCTCTCTCGTGTTCACAGCCTAGAATCAACCTGACTAGCAATTTAAAACAAAGCTTTATCGGCCTTTTGGGGAGTGATTATTACACTTTTCAGTGAAATTAAAGTTTAAGATATTGATACAGGAAGAAAAAAAGAAAGAAACAACAACAACATTAACGGTACGTCACAAGTATAGGGCAAAGTCGAAGTTTAACACCAATATCAAGAACCCAAAGGTCTTTAATTTAACGGGGCTTTTTCACTTACTTACAGGTAATTAAAAAATGTCTGTTTTTTTTTTCATTGTATGTAAATTATTATCTAGCTCCTACAGAGAGGGCTGATGACTATATTTTACTGTTAAATGGCGGATATCACCGACAATGCAAAATGAAATTTTCTATCAGAATAATTAAATCTTCAAATGGTTTTAGCCTCCAACGAGAGCTGTCGACGTATTACAAAGCTTCCTGCCAATCACTGAAAGCTGACTACAAACTAGCAATACGCACCTGCTTCAGTTAGAAATAAGGTTCTTTTTTTCTGAAAGATTAATCAGGCTTAAATCGATAGCTCTAACTGATCAGCAAAAAAGAGCCTTTTAGGACCAGAGAGCCATCTTCGAGGTAATTTAGGTTAAGGTTAACTATACATGCTAATTCTTTGAGTCTGCAAACTTTCGTTTAGGTCGGGTAGCTGTGTGCCAACATATGTACCCTGTTGCTTTGATTCTGTAAATGAACACCCTCTCAATTCCAAGTGGAAATCTGAAGTTTAATTATCGCGTGATTATTGTGCTAAAATCCACTGCGGTGGGTATAATATGTACTTAAAGTCCAGAATCTTGTTATTAGTATTAGTATCTAGACCTAGTTTAATACAATCCAGGGAACGACTAGGCGAGTGATTCCAAAAAAAAAATTGGACAACCGCGAGGCGCGAAGGCGATTTGAAGTTACGAACAAGGATACTTAGTGAATTGTACGATACGAGGTCCAACCACTGATAAAGCGAAACAAAAACAAATTTGGAGATTACGAGTCTTTAAAGGGGCACTATCACGACGATTTTGATGTACTTCTGGTGAAAGTGAGTTGAAATTATGAGTGAGTACCTTCGTTTGTACGTAAACTCTTTATATCCGACGTAATGTAGACGAAAACAGTTGATGCGTTTTCTGAGTGGAAGCTACCTTATTATAAAATTTCCTCGCCGTAGTGCGGACGGGACCTAAACGATACTTAATATAATGTTAACGCTTTAACCAACAGGAAAGATATCAGACGTTTCTGACTTAAAATAAGGAAATTCGTCAACAAATTGAGGTAACTAGAGCAACGAATCGAAGAAGAAGAAGAAGAAGAAGAAGAAGAAGAAAATGGCAAACGTTTCAGTAGATGGAAACCACACCACGATTCAAGTGATATTTTGCATCCCTGGTCCTTATGAATTTTATCAGCAAATGCTTTTTGCAAGTCTTAACATCACTCTGGCAATCATAATATTTCTGGGGAATGCTCTGGTTATTGTTGCTCTTCAGAAGGCATCGTCTCTACGTCCTCCATCGAAACTCCTCTTCTCTTGCCTTGTGAGCACCGATCTTGGCGCAGGTATTGTTCTGCCTCCTCTTTACATTGTTCATGTACTGTCTCCAAAGCATTCCAGGCTCTGTTCGTATCTTTCAATGAGTACTTGGATCTTTGGTTTAACGTTTTCCGGGGTATCTCTGTTGACACTCACTGCAATAAGTGTGGAGAGAGTTATCGCCCTGAGATTGGGGCTAAGATACAAACAAGTGGTAACTTCGAAGGAATTTTGGTTTTTATTATTGCATGTTGGCTTGTTAGCAGCTCTATAGTGAGCTTGTTACCATAACGATAACCTGCATAGTACTATTATTGACTGTGGTGACTTCCACCGTCTGTTACACGGTGATCTATCCAAAAATCCGCCGTCACCAAATTCACATGCAGGACCAGCACATTCACCGAGGGCAGCCAAACAGAGAAGGCGTTCCACTGAATATAGCACGATACAGAAAGTCAGTGGCAAGTGCAATATGTGTGCAATCAACATTGCGTGCTTGTTATCTACCATTCGGAATAGTATTTGCTTTATCGGGAATTACTGGCTAATTATATACATGTACACCATCAATTTCCTTGGCTTTGAATGTAACGATATCCCTCGTTGTCTTAAATTCAGCTCTCAATCCATTTCTGTATTACTGGAGGATCACAGATGTACGTCAAGAAGTTAAGTACATGATCAGGCAGTTTTGTTGCTTCTTCTCGAGTTGAATGCCAGCATTACTTTTTGAAAGAAATTAAAATCAACTTCGTATAACAATATCGAATCTTACTCTAAAAAAAGTACCCTAATATTTAAACACGATAAAAACAAATAAAAGAGTCACGATATTTTAAAAATAGAGTTAAGCTTAGATATCTACTATTCAAGCTGCTTCGTTGGGCATCCTCTCTTTATCCAGTTGCGTGTTGTTTTACTCGCCCTCAAAGCTCTGTTGACGAAGATCCCTGATTTTTCCAACGTCTTCGTGAGAGCCAGTATGAACTTTGCTTATTTGGCTAGCTTTGAAGCTATAGAGAATTCATGGACCCACCCTTTCGGAAAATGCGTGATATCTCTCTACGTGAGACAATAACAATAATCATAACCATAACCATAATAATAATAATAATAATAATAATAATAATAATAATAATGACGATGATAATGATGATAATGAAAATAATAATAATTAATCTCTATGGAGGAAGTTCCCGTCACATTGAGTAAAATTATAAGGCATGATTTGTTCCAACGCTTTCTTTACATAACACAGCGCTCTGCGAATAACGTCTTTCGCAATTTGCAATTCACATCCCCAGTTTCCACGCTTTCCGAAAGGAACGCCTGTCTTTATGAAGTCCCATTTGGTGGCTAAGAAAAGGAACAGCCTGCATTTACTGACTCGGGTTTTTATAGGGAAGCCCGAGTAATTAGATTATTTGCCATCGATTTCTTTCGCGTGATAGTTAAGCGAATAATCTGATTGTTTTAGGCGTATAAATCTACTCAACGTTTAAAACTTCATCTATTTACAGGCACTTCGAAAATGTAAAAAAAAAAAGTGGCCCTCATTTTGCCAACAATCGCACACTGCTAGGCCACTCGGTATCTTTAAGAGAATAGATAGTAAGTTGCGTATAGCGATAAAAAGAACGTCTTGCGCGATAGAACTGTTAATCTTCACCTCTAAAGGTATCTTTTCGGAGATAAAATAAGGGCCTGAGGTTCTCTTTTGTTACACAATGATTATGTTTAGGGTATCCTACAGTAGCTATGATCAAAGCAATTTTGTTATAAAATACAAAATTGTCGTATTTTAACAGCGCTTACTTCAAAAGTTAGATCAAAGTAAGTTGTTGAATCGTTGGAGAATTGACTTCTGAAAATAAAGGATGTTCAGGAAGCCGAAAAAAAAGATTTATATAAGAAACAAAACTTCCGCGCTCGTAATTCGTGACCAGCTTATGTAATAATGATAATGTTGACAGATTGTTGTATGACGACTGCCGATCATTAATATTCAATTTTGTACGTTTATATTCCTTTGTGCTCAGACTCCTCTTCCTTTCGAGGGAATCTTTTTCTATAAGGATTCTTTGGAGATGAAAAAAGTCTTGATGTTTTCTCATGTGACACGATTGTCAAATTTAGAGTTTACTTTATCAGACTGGACTTTTTTTAAGGTGCAACTCCTGGGAAAGGACGTATGAAAAGCAAATATTCCGCCTTTGCAATACGTGACTTTGATGTTATTGTTAGCTTTTAACAGCATTAATTCACGAGGCTGGTGATAATAAATAATTAATGACACATCGTTTCATAGCAAAACGTCCATTCAAATAATGATATTTTTTTCTAAAATAAAATATACTGTATTATTGCTTCGAATTTATACAAGGCAGAGTTTAAAGCGAGGCTTTAATTTGTTTAAATTTTACAAACTAACAAAGATATCGATCTTAGTTTTTTTTAAATTATTATTATTATGGAAACGCATTAACTGACAGATGAAATGGCCTTCAGTAAGGTGCCTATAATTACTGAGGCGTATGGGAACTAACTAACACAGCCACCTGTAAACATTAGAATTGGTGCTGTAAAGAAGGAGCGCTGAGCCAAAGCATGACAAGTTTGTGAAAAGGAGACCAAACTAGACAGGTATAATAACGTTTTATCTTCTTCTTTTTCTAAATCTAAACTGTAAAAAGTAAGTACACTTAATTTATTTATGGCAGGTCTGGGGGAGTTGCGCGGCGAATCTTGAAAAAAAATATGTGATGACAATATATTTACGACAAGCATTCAAACATGTACATTCCGTTTTCGTATGTTTGAGAAAGGGGCGTCAGTAATAAAATATTCCCATTTGTAAAAGAAGAGAGATAAAACCGTCTTTACTCTTTATACCTTATTCATGTGAACTTGGATTCGAGAGAGTTAGGCACTTCAACTATCACCATAGGCTGGATTTAAGCATGAATGTGATTAAAAAGTATATTATGACAGTGTTTTTAATGGACATGAAACTTCGCATGTTTCACTATCAGTAAACCTTTTAAGCATATCAGAACGTAAAATACGTAAAGCGATTCCCACGCCCAATAAAACGTCGAATGGTCAAGATTACTTGCGATAAGTAGTTACGGATAAACCTTCAAACGAGGAGTTCCGAGTTCCCTTGCCTAGGGAGCTCAGGAGTTGAATTTTCGTACTTACTGAAAAAAAAAAGGAATTCGTCATATCATATCAGAGCAATTTTGTTATAAAATACAAAATTGTCGTATTTTAACAGCGCTTATCATCCAATGCTTGATACCATTCACTTAAAAAAAGCGATTGTGTGATGGACCTTTTCGTGACGATTTCGTGTTTCACGTATAGTCAAAAAAGCCCTCTAGAGATTAATTTGTCGTTCTATTTAACTAAGTTAATGGGTTGGCATACATCTTTTTTTGCGTCGGTAGATGCTCGAAACAAGAAAACTTCAATTCCGTTATTTAACACTGTAGGTAATAAATTCTCACCGGGTGTTTAGTAGAACTCTTAATACTTATTCCTTAGACTTAATATTGCGATAGGCATACTGACTGCTTTATATTCATTAGAAAAGTCGTCCCAACCAAAGATTGTTGCACGAAAGACTGACTATTGCCGCAGGCCAATCTAAAGGAAGTTCAAGAAAATAGGAAGTGGCTTATTTTTGTTGAAACAGCTTGATATAAACACTCAGGAAAGCACAAGATGGGTAAAATATTCAACTAACCTCTCGAATAAGACAAACTGAATGTAGAAGGAAGAAATCTTGGCACCTACCTCAGAGCATCACACGATGAAGATGGGGAACCTAACTGTGCATAAGAACGAGACAGCGATTCAAGATTCATTTTGCAATACAAGACTCCTCGATATAAATCAAAAGATAATCATTTCTGCATTTAATGTTCCCCTTTCCATCACAGCATTACTGGGGAATATTCTGATCATCATTGCACTTCAGAAGCCGTCTTCCCTTCATCCATCATCAAAGCTTTTGTTTGGTTGCCTCGCAATCACCGATCTCTGCGTGGGCCTCATAGCACAGCCTCTTCGTGTTACATATCTGATGTCTCCAGAACAGTCCAGACTTTGTTACCATGTTTGGGTCCTTTATAATACCTTAGGTCTCATTTTTTGTGGTGTATCTCTGTTGACACTGACTGCAATTAGTATAGACAGACTTCTCGCCCTGATATTGGGGCTACGATACAAACACTTGGTAACTTTGAGGAGAGTTTGGGTCGTTGTTGTTATTTCATGGCTCTCAATAATTGCCATTGTAATCACAATCTTTTACAACTTTTCAATTAGCGATTTTGTGGTTAGCACGATCTTATTGCTGTGTATAATAATCTCAACTTGCTGTTACACAAAAATTTATTTCACATTACGAAAACATCAAGCGCAGTTACAGGGCCATGCTCACCAAACACGATCGAACAGAGGGTGCTCATGGCAATCCAAGAGATCTACTCCTCTAAATATAGCGCGATACAGAAAGTCAGTGTCCAGTGCATTGTGGGTAAATGTGACGTTAGTGGCTTGTTACCTTCCTATTGGTGTCATCATAGCTATATTTGCTATCACTAAACGAAATACGCTATCCATTGACTTAGGTTGGGAAATAACGACGGTAATCGTTTTCTTAAATTCATCCCTAAATCCTTTTATTTACTGCTGGAAAATCAGGGAAATAAGGCTGGCGGTGACGGACACCATTTCTCGCTTTTGTTATTGCTTAAGGTAAATGTGTACAAATATGTCTTTTTAAGAACGCATCAAGCTTGGAACATAGGCCACCCATATACCTGAAAACATTATTAGCTACAATATAATGATTAACGGATAACTTTAGGGATTCAAACAAAATGATGTAATGGTAGCGGAGAGGTAAGAAAACACCTGCTTTAAGGGTATATCCGCACAAGTTTCCTTCTGACAATTTTAACTAACAGCGCATGACCATTAAGGGCCAATACATTTAGGAAGGGTATGTATTTCCTCAGGACCCTTAAGTGATCCACTGGTTCGCAATAAAGCATTGTCTACCCAGTATCTAGTACACAGGCTGGTCAAGAATAGTTCGTCAATCAGTTGGAATGATAGCACCTCAGAAACGGGTAATTTTGAAAAGAGATTAAGGAGGCACCATTAAGCAAAGAAAATATAATTGTTTTCTAAAGTCACCACTCATCACAATATTTGTTTTAACTTATTTACCTTTAGTGATTTGTTAAATTGGTAGTTGGAGTTGGCAAATAATAAGCATAACGTGGACTGTTCGATTTTAAAGGGTGCATTAAAGAAGCTTAGACACAGAATATTGAGTTATTTTTACCATGCATAAAATTTCCTTAAAATTGAAGAAAACCTGCAAATAATAGTTTACTAATTTAGAAAAACACCATAGGGTTAATAATAAACTATAAGGGACCAAAGATGATCAAGGATGGAGGACATAAACTCGGATTACAAAAGACGAACTTGAAAATTTAGGCTAAACTTTTCGAGATGCGCAAGCTACTGTAACGTCTCTATGTTTAGACGTCTAATAATCTCAGTTGATGTTGCTATGGGCAACTAGTGGATCGACGCTACAGAAATGTTATTACTATTACAATATTACATTATCACAAAGGTAAATAAGGTAAATAAAGTCCATCATTTGATGGACTGCTTACTTTGATCTGAGAAACCCTTTCACAAGCATAATATGTAATATATTGCTGATGCCCTATCGGAGTTTTTCGGAAACGCAATATTCAGGCACGAAAGTAAGGGCATACTGGGTATGAACCCTGAGACGTACAGGCTAACTCGTACCCCTACCTTAGTACAAGGGGGGATAGAGGAATTCCCCCCCCCCGACATTTGACGGAGTCATTTGACCCGCTATCTTGGATTTTACTATTCTTTTTTCAAAAAAAGTTAAGAAATAAAGAAAATTAACGCAAAATTAAACCAGAATTCGTATGAAATGTATAAATTCATAAATTTGTGATATTTGATGAAGAAAACTGGAAAAAAACTACAGAATAAATTCTCTCAAAAACCTGATTTTTCATCAGACTTGATAGTAATGTTAATGGTAACTTTATTTACAGACGGTAAATCCTTCAGAAAAGATTGTAAAAGATCAGCTAATTATCGCTAACTAAACTAACTAACCTAAACTACATACTAAAAGCTGCTTTACAAGGATGCCATGTTAAAACTCATTCAAAACTGTGGTGACGTATGCAAATCATACAAAGATGTTGCTGCACGAAGGTCACTGGATCGGCTGTTCCACAACCTGCCTCCGCTGAAAGCGAAACTCGCCTTCAAATAATTGGTGCGGGGCTGCGGAAAAGCCAATTTATTTTCAGTGTTCCTAAATCGATATGATGTTATGCCTAGCACTCAGATACTCAGGGGTATTCCCATCTAAAGATTTGCACATCATAACAGCAGCTTATTCAAATCTTTGATATTTGAGTTTACACCAACCCAGTGCCCGGAACAATTCATCGATATTAGAGTCATAATTGGCACACATTAAAATACGGGATGCACGATTTTGGAGCTTCTGAAAAATTTCAGAGAGACCACTGCCACAGTTTCCATAGACAACACTACAGTAATTAAAACATGGTTGAACTGGGCTATCATATACATTAATTAACATAATAAAGGTGTATGATGTCGTATTCGCTTGATTGCACCCAATGAAGAGGCAAAGGCAAATGTTTTGTATATGACATGGAATTTGATGGTTGCCATGGCAACGTCAAAAATGATCGCCACACAATTGACATACGAATATTTTAGCAGAGAATGAACGAGCAGCTACTGAAAGTTTCAGCCTCTTTGAGTAAATCTTCTGAGAGTTAAAGGATAAAGTATATGATATAGAATATTTAGCACAGATATCAAGAAGTATCGAGCAGGAAAATTGAATTTGTATTTAATTTGAATTGACGGCTACGGGATATTTAGGCCAACAGTTATTGAGCCATAGGATACTCAGTCCCTTCTCCCCCTCCCCTCCTAATGAGGTCTCATTACTGTCAACGGTCGAAAACAGGAATAACTACGCGAGTGGTATAGAAAAATGAGCATACTGCTTCCTGCAACAGGCGACATACGAAATCGTTCCTCGTAGGGTTCCTAATAGCGATTAGGCGGTCGTTGGTGTCAAGTTAAATAAACCAAACAAAATGCTTTCAAATCCTAGGAGAATGACTCCTGCATTACCTTTTCAATCCTACATTCTTTCGAAAAAACAAACCTGCAAAAAAGAAGAATTCAAAAATTGTCACTTTTGGCTGCATTGAAAATTAAAAGAGAAAATTCAAGGTCAAAAAGACAGATCAACCGAAAATAAAGTCAATATTTATTCAGGTATATAATAATAATAATAATAATTATTATTATTATTATTATTATTATTATTATTTGTATATGTGATTGGGGGCCAATCAGGAGACCCAGAGTTGACATGAATGAGTAATTGTATTTTTCTAAGATTGACATGTTATAAATTAATCATCTGAGAATAATTAGTTTTGTTTTTGTTTTCGTTTTTGTTTTTGTTTTGTTTTTTGTTTTTTAACATGTATTTTTCTCAGCCTCGAAGAACCAAAAAGAATGTTCGAACTAGTTTTGTGATGACAAATGCAACTTATTTTGTGTACCTCTCTGTACCCCCGTAAATAAAATTAGAAGTAGAATCACGTGTCTTGCTTTCTTTGTTCCAGAACAAATAAACATACTTGTACGACAGGAAGACATTTAAAATATAAACAGTTGAATATAACCGAGCATCAAATACTCCAATTGCACCTCGGCAATGATAATAATAATAAAGACAAATTGTACCTCAAAATTTATCAAGGATATCAGCCTTTAAGGCATTTTGCTTAGAAGAAAGAAATTTTCATTTTAGTTAAGGCACAGCGATAGCGGGTGCATATAGACAGGGGTAAAAAGTTTAGGTATTTCGGCTGTAAAATAACAGCAGCAGATTGGAGGCAACATCCCTTTTTTTTTTAGAAACATAATATTACCACGGTAGCTACATGCATGCAGTGTCTTAAGAGTTTTGGGTATTCATAATACATTGTTAGGTAATTTGCACATTCATAATTTATATATACAACAAAAACACAACAATATTTATCAATACACCGATCCTGTAGAAAGGGCCTGAACTATGGGCAAAATCTTTGAAACTTTAGAAAAAAAAATAAAAGAGCTATTACAGCCCTTGTCCCTTTATTAAGGCTGGTTCCGCTAATACACAAACAAAAGTATAATCAACATACGTAGACGCAATAACAAAAGGCGTTAATTATCAGCAATTTACTGCGTTCGCGCAAGTCGGTACATGCGTCAGAGTAAGTCAGCTCTAGCAGGTGTTTTGGTCAACAAAGCAAGTCCTCGAAAATAATATTTAAGGGAAAACGAAGGAACGATTTCTGACTGCTAAACTAAAAGGTGAGTACATTGAAACTCATGCAGTATTAGCTCGTGGACTTATAGGTAAGGGTAGGGGGTAAATCACGTTTTTTTTTTTTCGCCTCCACAAGTGGGATACGTTTCTGATAACATCAGGGTTGATGCATTTTCTTCGTGTCGGGTTAGTAACTGGTGTTGCCGAATTTTTGTAGCAGTTTGGCGAGTCCGTAATACGATTCAAACATTGAGAATAAGGATTTAAAATAACGTATTACGATATTCGTTACGCTATGATATCCAGACTTCCAACAATATTTTTGCATTGTTAACTGGTATCTTGGAGCAATACCATGTGATATTTTTTGCTCGACCTTTTCGCGTCTTTCTTCCGTCGAGTGGTATATGGGTCAAATTGTATTTTTTTCGAAATTAGAGATAAATCTTGTGACTACCTCATCACCGTATTATTGTACTTTGCAATTGATAGCCTACTTGTTTTCACGAGCCTAAAGCTGGTTTAGGAAACTAAGGTAAACATCTTCAGCCAAACGCCCGAACAATATTTGATGCAAGTGATAAATCTTCTAATTTTCCTATGTGCTGATATATATCAATTGTTAGGAGAAAGTACTTGTAGGCTTTATGGCATAAGTGGACCACACACATGAAATCGCACAATCATAATCACGCATCTTTATAGCCCTAAGAACACGTACATGTCTTCGGCTGCGAAATTCCCTTTTTACATTTCACAACCCCTTACCTGTCTGAAATGTTTATACTTAGCGCGTCTTCTCACGGTTATGGACTTGGATGTTGTGTTCCCCAAAAGAAGCATAAATTTTACAAAAACAGTTTTGTATTTACCCGTAGTAAATAGAGGGAAATGGTTAGGAAACCTGGCAAAGTTCTTTGTTGTATGTTTTTGTGCGCTATTTTGGGATTTGACCCTCCACACAACCTGACAAAATACAAACAGTGGTTGTATGTGCTCATTCGAAGCATTCCGATTACGTAATTCACGCAAAGTCGACGAGCATAGAAAAGAGATGTGCAGAGTCAAGGACCTTCCAACATAAATCTCAACATGCATGTTTACTTCTTTGATGTTTACCGGTCCTCCTGACCGCTTCCCTCAATTAACTATGATTTACCGGAGCAGAAATTTGTAATGATTTGCCCTAGTTTAAAGGGAGAAAGTTTACTACTTAGGTTTATGGGTAAGCCAGAACTATACTCTCTGCTCCAGAGAAAATATCAATTATTAGCTATTAATAGGAAATAATCATTCCAATTCAACGACAGGAGCAACAAACGACAGCTAAACTACTGTTACTACGCTCAGCAGGACGCATGAATAGAGTGTTGAAAACGTCTTCGTGAAAGATTGTGGACTTAACAAAAGGAGTGCCAAAACTGAAGAAACATTAACATCTAAAATTACCGGCTCAGAGGGAGAACACGAAAATGGCGACTTCGAAAGTAAATGGAGATGGAAACTACACAAGTCTGTGTAGCACAGGTCTCCATGGCACACATCAAAAGATTGTGTATTCCACAGTCAGCAGCACGCTAGCTGTAATTGCAATTTTGGGGAATGTTTTGATCATTGCTGCTCTTCAGAAGGTGTCGTCACTTCATCCGCCATCAAAACTTTTGCTGGGTTGCCTAGCAACCACTGATCTCTGTGTGGGCCTCATTACGCAGCCTATACATATCGTCTTCTTGGCATCACCAGAAAACTCCAAGAGTTGTTACTATCTTAACTTGCTTTTTAATAGCACGGCAGTAATTTTTGGAGGAGTGTCTCTGTTAACACTGACTGGAATAAGTGTAGACAGGCTTCTCGCTCTACTGTCG
Organism: Orbicella franksi; assembly: GCF_964199315.1. Taxonomy (NCBI): domain Eukaryota; kingdom Metazoa; phylum Cnidaria; class Anthozoa; order Scleractinia; family Merulinidae; genus Orbicella; species Orbicella franksi. Next base: position 8,327,066 of record NC_138155.1, read on the forward strand.
GGATTAAGATACAGACAAGTGGTAACCTTAAGACGTGCGTGGATTTTTGTTGCCGTGTTTTGGCTTTTCTGCCTTGGAGTTGCGATGATGTTCTTTTACGACTATCTTATTACTATATCCATCATTTGTATAGTGATGTCATTCTGCATATTAATGTCAATTCTCTGTTATACGAAAATCTACCTGAAGCTTCGCCATCACCAAGCACAGGTACAAGAAAATGTCCACCGAGGACAAACGAACAGTGAAAGAAGTTCGCTGAACATAGAACGGTACAAAAAGACGGTCTCCAGCGCATTATGGGTACAAATTACATTAGTGGTTTGTTATCTCCCGTATATTATCGTAACTGCAATAACTACCATCACAGAAATGCATACACAGTTCCTTGACCTTTTTTGGGAGGTAACGATATCTCTTGTATTGTTCAACTCATCTCTAAACCCATTTTTGTACTGCTGGAAGATGAAGGAAGTGAGGCAAGGAGTGAAAGTCACAATCAGACAGTTGGGGTGTCTCTGAAATTTCTTTATAATAGCTTAATTGTCACTTTATTCGACTATGGTGATATTGTTGCGGGGAGGGGGGGGGATTGGTATCTGAATTCAAATGCTTAAATGGTGAAATTAATTTTAATTTTTCAGTCAAAACTTCAAGTTCCCATCATACTTATAATACACGCAATAAGGACAATTTCCATTATCCTAAGGTGCGTCCCAATTGGTATAAACAGAGATTTGTTTTTCATGCCATAAGGGAATATAATGACTTAGAACCTAGTATAAGAAGAGTGAAATGTTCACATATTTTTAAAACTAGCTAGACCCTTTTGTATAGCTCAAGATTTCTTTGTGGTATTGTATAATTTTACCGTGTTAGTTCTGTGTATTTAGTTTGTAATTTAATTTTCTACATAGGGCTTCCTTGGCGAATTGTGTTCCCTGGTTAAATAATGTCATCACCATCATCATCATCATCATCATCATCATCATCATTGCTTAACTGTTTAGTATCTTTTCGTACGGATACCTTATTTATTAGATAGTCTGTAATCTTGCAATCGTTATGTCGCACACCCTAAACTGGAATCACGTGGTTATACCATTATATCATTGTACATAAATTAGTGTTGTTCAGTTCTAATAAAGCAGTTGTGTAGAGCACTTGTCACGATTCATTGCGTACTCTATAGTAGTACTCCGGATCCTAATACACAACACTGTACAATGTACCTGGATCTAAAGATCATTTACATTGTCATCGGTATGTCCGGGCCTCGGCGCTTAGTGCTTAGTGCTATATAGGTGTCGCACTATTTAACAAATTGAAGTCAGTTTTTCATTCGTCTGTCCTGTTATTGACCAGGAATTTCGTCATAACGTTGTCAAAGTACCTGTGGATCCACGAGGCGATAGCCGAGTGAATCCGCAGACTATTTTGATAATGTTATTTTGACGAAACTCATCGTCAATAACAGGATAGACGCATTAAAAACTGACAACAATTTACGATAACAAATTGTCAAATTGTCCGCTCTTGCTCGTTGACGCATCCCATAAATTATAAATTCATGTGTCTGTTCGCTTGTTGACAATAAAAATTAGCCAATGAGCGCGTCAGAATTTCTGCAGTTATCGTAAAAATCGGAGTTGCGCAAGGAGCATGGGAAGAGTTTTAGCGGAGTTCAGGCGGCCCCAAAGGGACGCCAGGGATCCGGAAACCCATACTCAAATTAAAAAAAAAAAAAGAAAACCCAATAACGGATTTCCTCATGGTTGTCATAGCTAGAGGTATTGATCGTGAACGTGTACGCGCGACGACGACGGCGATGACGGCGGCGGCTGCGGAGTTGCGCGATAAGGCGGCCATTCTCCAGCTAATAGGTTGACAGAGACACGCAGCCCTGGTTTTGAGCGGACTTCTTTGATATTGGACATCTATGTTAGGGTCCACTGACACCTATCGTAACAATTTATATGCTGACCAGTGACACGTGATCATGTCGCGGACTCAAGTCTAGAGCTTGTCGTGGTCATGTGTTTTTCGACACACGATTCGACTGCTGACCAAGTGCTGGTTCTTGATCGGATCGCGGGCTCATTTCAAGTTAACTTGTTGTAATCAGTACCGGGTTGTTCGGAAGCCGTTCAACGCTAACCCAGGATTAAAAGTTAACGGAAGAATATTTTTTTCTTGTATGCAAATACTTTTCATTGCTTATGTTTTGTACAGTTCGAGACTACTCGCAAAGTACACTTAGACCCAATACAGAAGGCCAAACGATATAAACAGGAAACCTTACAGTACAGTTACAAAATTGAAATCAAAACTCTCGCTTGTCCTAGCATAGATTAATTGGGCTTTGAACAAGCCGACCCAGGTGTTCTGCTCTTAGACTTGGCTAAAAGTATTTATTAAACTTAAATCAATCGATCACTTACATCACTACAGAAAAGATAACGCTGAGTTTTGTCATTTGATTAAGTTTGATGCTTTTAGGTTGACCCGAGTCGGAAACTTACAGACTTTACGGAAACATGGCTCATAGATAATCTATGTAAAACAATATTCCGTATATATATATATATATATATAAAAAGTTAAGATGCTTCGAGCCAACAGGGATGCCACGCGCCAGAAGGATCCAAAAGGATTCGTAGTCCAAACCTCGAGTAATGAAATTTGTAGGCAATTGTGGAAAACGAGGACGGACAACTTCGAGCGAAAAATACGACCGATTTACTTAATAGAATTGAGGATCTTAACAGGAGTGGCCCTTTTCCCGAAGGCACCCTTTTAGTTTCTTGGGATGTTGTGTCAATGTTCCCTAACATAGATAATCAACTCGGTCTTACTGCAGTAAAGAAGGCACTGAATGCCAGAGAAAACCAGCTTCCATCCACTAATTGCATCTTAGAAGCAGTAGAAATTTGTTTGAAGAGTAATCACTCGGTTTTTAAGGAAAACTTTTTCCTACAAATTCATGGCACAGCCATGGGCCCAAAGAACGCCTGTAGTTACGCGGATCTTGCCATGGGGGAAATAGATTATCAAGCTAAATTTTCTGGCCCCATAAAGCCGACTTTATGGTGGCGATACCGTGACGATGTTTTTGATCTCTGGCAACAAGGCCTTCCTGCACTGCATGAGTTTACTGACTTTATAAATTCCCTATATCCTACCATTAAATTTGAATTAGTTTTTTCTGAACGCGAGCTTCACGTGCTAGATTTAACTTTACATCTCATCGGGGGTTTCATCCAGACAGACGTTTATTCAAAGCCAACTGATAGCCACTTGTATCTTCCACCATCAAGTGCTCACCCCAAACACGTATTCAAGGCTATCCCTTATGGCATAGCAACTAGGTTACAGAGAAACTGCTCTGAACAAGCATTTCTTGCCGAGAGAACAACTGAATACAAGGGTTATCTAGTCAATCAGGGTTATCCCACAAAACTAGTGGAAGATCAATTTTCTAAAGCCTTAACTACATCTAGAACTGACTTACTTAGAACTCGTGCCAAAGCGGAGAAGAAATTGTTTCCATTTGTAACAACATTTAATCCAAATTTACCTGATGTTGGTCGCATCATCAGAAAACACCTAGGTATTTTGGAATCCAACCCCAAATTAAAAGAATTTTTTCCGCCAAATTCCATCATAGCCTCTTTTCGAAGATCTAAAAACCTTAAGGAGTTGTTAGCGCCATCTCGTTATGGCTCTAACACTAAGGTTGAAGAGGTTGTTGAGGTTAAGGGTTGCTTTAAATGCAAAAGAACAAGATGTGATCTCTGTCGCAGCTACTTTGTTGAATCAAATTCTTTCCAAAGTTTTCAAACAGGCAAGAGCTATAAGATACGATTGAAACTTTCCTGTGATTCAAAAAATGTCATTTATTTGGCTTCGTGTAAGAAATGTAACTTACAATACATTGGCTCTACAACAACAGATTTTAGAGTTAGATTTCGCAACCACAAGTCTGCTATGCTGACCAAGAAAAAGACTTGTGAGGTAGCGGTGCATTTCAACAGAACACCGCACGACTTAAACGACTTTTCTTTCCAGTGTATTGATCAAGTGCAGATAAATGCAAACAATACAAGTAACATCGAAAAGCTTTTAATCACTAAAGAGGCATATTGGAGTGCACAGTTGTTCTCTCTGGCACCTTTTGGCTTGAACAAACATCAGGAATTCCACTCGAAAAAAAGAATAAACTACAATTAGCGCAAAAATAACTTGCAAATTTGGCGGTTATCTTAGTTCAGGTGTTCAAAGGCCCTGACCTTGGATCTTGTTAGCTTTGTTAGCGCTAGGTTTTCTCAGGGGCCCCCATCGGGGAATTTAGTACATTATTGTTGTTTAAGGGCCCTGTTTAGGGCGCCTGTTGTGCCTTGCCGCGGCATAGTTTCAAGGGCTTTGTTTGGGGATTTTGGGACCGCCTTTTTTGAACATTGAATATTTTACACGCGGGTCCCTTCACACTTTCGGCTGACTCGACGAATCGCGTTACTTTTTTGATATTAATCTTATTTGTATTATATTCGATTATTTATTCTTATTTGGTTTGTGTCTTTTGAGTTTTGTACCGCATTGTCATAGTATCTCGCTTAGTAATCACCGATTGTTTATCATTGGTTAATTTTTTCGTTTTCATGTGTTACCACGCCCTGTTATGTAATCATCTTTGTAATATGATGTCATTTTTTATACTGTAAACTTATTTAAGGTTATTGTAATTTATTATTCACTTGCACTGCAACTGATGAAGGTCTTTGACCGAAACGTTTATTTTTATTAAATTTTTAAACTTTTTTTTTTTTAGATTTCTTAGATTTTTTTTCGCTCGAAGTTGTCCGTCCTCGTTTTCCACAATTGCCTATATATATATATATATATGTTATTTGCCGGCTTAGGGTCGGTCCGTATATTGAAAAACTATGAACGATGTCTTGAAAATGCTGCCCGAGGCGCGCCGCAGGCCGAGAGCAGCATTTTGAAGCCCGGGGTTTTCTATAAGGCGGCAAATAACATGTTTATTTTATTTTATTTTATTTTTTTTCCTGCAGTAAATTGGTTTTACAGATTACAAATGGGTTTGTTTACGTAACTCCTGTCATTGAATCGGCTTGCGCTCCCTCTACTAACGATTTGTAAAAAATCTTGGCAACGAGCGAGTAACTCAACTAGCAGACGAAGAAAGATGGTGAACAGATTTTTCCGAACTGTTTTATGTTAGTTCCATAAATTTCACCAGCTAAGTTCTCCAAAATTGTTTTTGCGGTGTGAAATTTCGTGCGAAGTTTGAAGTTTTACTACAAAAACAATTTCTGTCAGTCGTTGCTTTTAAAACCACTTAAACTCAGACTTTTCTACCGTAAATTGAATGGCAGAAAGCGAGGAAATTCTCCTAAATACAGCAACGATCAGATAGGTAAACTCGACTGAAATTGACTAAAATTCTACGGCGAGAGAAACACAGGATTGCGCGCCATTACAGCGCCAAGCTACAAACAACCCAGCAAACTCTCACAACTTCAAAACACTCAATTGAATTTACTTACAGTGACTTTCCTTGCCATTTTAAAGTGAACAGAGAGAAACTTGCGTTGACTAATCGTCGCTAGATATGTAAAAAAGACAAAAGATTGACGATTACCGCTAACTTTTAGGAGCGAAATTTAGACAGCGGGGAAAAACTCCGGCCCGTGGGCCGTATCGTAAAAAGCTGGACCAGTCATCTGCGTATGATTAGCCAATCGAATTCGAGGATTTAGGATTCCGGCCCGCTCAGATGCTTGCGAAGAAAATAGTAGGGATTATCAATGGAGATGAAAATTAATATCATTTGCGAAGTGTGAGAAAACAAATATGATTTAAGGAATATATTCGTATGAGCTTCTTTCTGACAATTTAAACATTAGCGGCCAATACATTTAGGAACAGAGCGTATTTCCTCTGGACCCTCCAGTGATCAACCGACTTGCAATAAAGTATGGTCTACTTAATATCTAGTACTAAGGTTAGTCAAAAATAGGTAGTCAATCGTTTGGAATAATTGTCCTGAGAAAAGAAAATATGGTTGTTTTCTAAAGTCACCACTGATCACAATATTTGTTTCTACTTATTTAGTTTCAGTGATTTGTTAAGTTGGTAATTTTGGAGTTGGCAGTTAATAAACATTATTATACATTGAACTCACTATCTCTTTTCTGAATTGCCGAAAGCGTGTAGTGAATTTTCGAAATCAGCGTCTGTAACGTCATAGCTGCAGATTATACAATAATCATGTCAAGGACACTCAAGGTCACGGGTAATCGTGTCATAAAGGACCGCGGTACATGATTTCTAAGGGTAATCCTGTCAAGTCCGCGCGCTTTGTGTTGCTTGCCGTCAGTGAAGAAGCAAAAACATGACTTTCATTTTTTTCGTTCAATGTGTAATTAAACAATTATTGGATTCGGTTTTCGTGATATCCAGAATAATTAAGGTCTCGGCAAGGGTTATCAGCCTCAGCCTTCGCCTTCGGCTTTCGGCTAATGATATTACTATTACAATACTATTCTTCGCTGGTAGCTGCATGCATGCAGTGTCTCAGGAGTTTTCGGTATTCAAAATTACATTTTTAGGCAACTTACATATTCATAATTTCTATATACAAAAAGACAGCAAAATTTATTAATACCAGCGCCGATCCGGTAGAACGGGCCTGAACTATGGGCGAAATCCTTGAAATTGTGGAAAGAAAAATAAAAGAAAGAGATATTACAGCCCCTGTCCCTGTATTAAGACATAATCAACATATGTAGGCGCAATAACGTGCTGTTGTTGGAAAATAGTCCCAACACAAGGCGCTAATTATCAGCACTTTTTACTGCGTCTGCGCATATCGGCAAAAGCATCAGAAAAATAAATAAAAAGAAAAAAAAAAGCTTTAGCAGGTGTTTCGGTAAACAAAGCAAGTCGTGATAATAATGTATGAAGGAAAGCGAGAGAAAAGCGCTCTGACTACTAAACTGCAAGGTGAGTACATTGAAAGCCATGTAGTAATAGCTCATAGTTTTATTGTTGATAAGATACTCGGTACAGAGCAGATGTATTCTCGGGGTAAATCATGTTTCTTTTCGCCTCTGCGATCATGGATGTTGCCGCATGTTATTTTCCGAAAGGGTCGGGTTAGTGAATCGTATCGCTGAGTTTTTGTTACAATTTGGCGAGCCTGTAAGACGAGTCACACAGTATATATGCACGTATACCCGGGGTAGGGGTAAATCACGTTTGTGTCGCCTCCACAAGTACAAGACGTTTCTGAACATCAGTCTCCAGAAGGGATAATTTTTTTCCTGTCAAGTCAGTGACTGGTATCGCTGGCAGTTTGGCGAGCCTGCAAGACGAGTCAAACAGTGAAAACAAGAATTAAAAAAGTATTACGATATTGACTGGGGAGGCGCGGCGATGGGCCACTTGGCTCGCATGCAGACTTTTTTTTTTTTTGCGATATTGACTATCCCATGATTTCCAAACTTCTCTCAATGTTTTTCCTAGGTAAACTGGTATTGCGGCGCAGAAATACACTGGGATATTTTTACTCCACCTTTTCTGATGAGTGGTATATGGGTCAAATTGTAATTTTTCGAAAATTAGAGATAAACCTTGTGACTTCCTTGTAATCGTATTGGTGTTCTTTGATAGCCAACTTGAATTAACGAGCCCAATGGGGGTATATACATCTAAGGTAAACATCCTCGGCTAAGGGCAAAAAAGCCCTATTTATTTTTGTTTTTAAATATTCAAGTTAAAGAAAAATGTCTTTGCGTCAGTCATACTGAAAAAAAAAAGAAGTGGCGATATAGTAATACAATAATAAGCATTCCACGCCTTAATAGTCTAAACCTCAAAATATTGCGCATATTTCCTGAAAGATTGCCCGATAAATTGTCATTATGTAATATTAGACTTCCATGAATACAATACAAAAATGGTTTCAATAGTAAAAATACGGCCGTGGGCGATATTTGAGGCAATTCATAAAGCTTTTATTTTGAGTTTGCGCCTAGGAATTGCTATTGTTCGGAGAAAGTATTAGTAGGTTCTCTGGCATAAGTGGACCACACATGAACTATCACGTACCTGTAGCCCTAAGTCAATATACGTTGATGCATTTATACACCTGCGTGAATACGTCCAAGTTTCATTTTCTTTTTGAAAATAAGATCATGTAAGTGTTTTTGGTTGCGAAATTCGTTTGCTACGTTTTACACTCACGTACCTGACGAAAATGGACTGCGATCTTCCGAAACGAATCTTGCGCTCCCCAAGAGTCGCACAGATTTTACAAAAGTTTTGCATTTACCGGAGCAAAATTTTGGAATGATTTGCCAACCAATTTTTATAACATAGCTTTAGCGTAGCACGCGTTCTGATTGGCTAATACGCTCGATCCATTTGCCCGTGGGTTGCACGCTCACGTCAGTTTGTTTATTTGTACTTTTTCTCGGCAATTTTTTTCATCGATGTTTTTAAAACATGATTCCTTTTTTTAAACTCCTAAAATATGGAAAGATTTAATCATTCTTCCGGATATGAGAAAGATTATTCCTGTGGGTTACGAAATTTGGAGCTCAAGTTTCTTGACGGGCCTCCACCTAAGAGATTTGCTAATTTAAGCGAGAGGGAGTTGAATCAGCTGGTTGAACAAAGGCACTCGGCACTCGGAGACAGACCAAAAAAAAACAACAAACTGGTCTGTATCAACCTTTCGAGGTTAGTAATGTATAGCGGGAGTTTTAGAGAGAATTTTTCAGCGATTTGGCGACAATAAAATTCAATACAAGCTTTCATTGTAAAACTGTTCTGTGGTCCAAAGCCATTTAAATGCTTTCGGCGAGCAAAACTTGTACAAGAGAGTCAAATTTCTGTTATAAGTCTTGCTTACGAAATCCTTCTGTTCTAAAAATTTTAAAGATAATAGTTTTTCTGAGCTTTAATAAAGGAATTTTTATCAAATATTGGTAGCCTCTGCAGATGAATTATTTCCCTTGGTTACAGTTTTGCTCGATCGCTCGACTCGCTCGATCGTAAATTGAACTCTTGAAATTGAAGAAACAGCCGCTCGAAGGAGCAATTGCATTGTGCATAAATATAAACTTACATTTTTGACAATTTCCTTTAAGACTCAGTCTTCTATTCATTTAAGCTTATTTTACCAAATAACGAAAGAAAGAAAGCCATTCATGTGTTCAACTTCAGACGCGCAACTCATCAATTTAAAACGAAATGGAAAGGAAAACGAAACCCACAAACCTGCTACTGAATAAGAGCATCTCAAACAGCTCAAAGACAGGGGTGTTTGTTCGCTTTCTTCTCCACGCTTTCTTTTAAGAAATGTCTGGTTCCATATTGTTCTTTTCTTTTGCCGGAGAGGCCATCAAGGACAGAGAGCTCAGCAACCAAAAGGTTCAACCATGTGTAGTTGGTTTTCAATTCTTCGGAAAACTGATCCAGATTTAAGCTTGACTAACGTTTGAGAAACACTTTTACCGAATGTAACTTTCGTTTGTTGTCAGCTTGATATTTAGGTTAACGAGCAGTTTGAAGTTGTTTGTTTTCCCGAGATCGAGAAAAGGCAAACTATAAACTCGCCGCGATCCAAGAAATATTTTGATGTGTCGCTTTGCATTATTTTTGAATGAACATTTTCGCGCGGTTTATCGCGTTTTTGACTTCATGTAAGCCGGACGGTATTCAATATATACTCAAAAGTCTCAAAAGTCTCAATTTCATAAAAGAACTGGTAAGCGTGCAGTGTGAAACTATCGAGTTGTGTATGCACTTGGGAGGTTTGCTAAGCACTCAAGAAGCTAGAGTCACACTCGGCAATCGCCTCGTGCGACTCTTACGCTTCCCTCGTGCTTAGCAGCCTCCCACATGCATATATAACTCGATAGTTGCACGCTGCACGCTTACCATTTCTTAAATATAGACGGAAGCTCACTCAAAAGATTTATGGGTAAGCTAAGCCAGTGTTATCACGCTCTGAACGACACATTACTGGAGTATTGGAAACGCCACCGCAACAGACTGTGGGAGAGAGAGAGAGAGAGAGAGAGAGAGACAGACAGACAGACAGACAGACAGACAGACAGACAGAGAGACAGAGAGAGACAGAGACAGAGACAGAGACAGAGACAGAGAGACAGAGAGAGACAGAGACAGAGAGACAGAGAGACAGAGAGAGACAGAGAGAGACAGAGAGAGACAGAGAGACAGAGACAGAGAGACAGAGAGAGACAGAGACAGAGAGAGACAGAGAGACAGAGAGAGACAGAGAGAGACAGAGAGAGAGAAATGGCGACTTTGAACGTAACTGAAGATGGCAACTACACAAGTCTGTGTAGCACAGGCCTCCATGGCACACATCAAAATATTTTGTATTCCACAGTCAACAGCACGCTTGCTATAATTGCAGTTTTGGGGAATGTTCTGATCATTACTGCTCTTTAAAAGGTGTCATCTCTTCACTCGCTATCAAAACTTTTGCTGGGTTCCCTAACAACCACGGATCTTCTGTGTGGGCCTCATTACGCAGCCTGTAAATACCGCCCTTTGGGCGTCGCCAAAAGACTCCAAAAGCTGTTACTATCTTTTCATGCTTTCTAAAATCTTGGCAGTAATTTTTGGGGGAGTATCTCTGTTTACACTGACTGCAATAAGTGTTGACATGCAGACTTCTCGCTCTTCTCTCGGGGTTAAGATACAGACAAGTCGTAACGTTAAGACGCGCGTTGATTTTTGTCGCCGCAGCTTGGCTATTTTCTCTTGGTGTCGCAATGATGTTCTTTTTCAACCGTCGTATTGCCATGTCCATCATCAGTACAATGATGTTATTCTCCATAGTAACGTCGATTGTCTGCTATACGAAAATCTACCTCACGCTACGAAATCGCCAAGCACAGGTACAAGAAAATACCTACCAAGGAGAAACAAACGGAGGAGGAACTTCGCTGAACGTAGAATGATACAAAAAGACAGTGTCTAGTGCACTATGGGTACAGATTGCATTAGCAGTTTGTTATCTTCCATATGCTATCGTAGCTACAATATCTAACAGCAAGGAAACGCGCGCACGATTAATTGAACTTTTGTTAGAACCAGCACTATCTCTTGCATTGCTCAACTCATCTCTAAACCCATTTCTGTACTGCTGGAAGATGAAGGAAGTAAGGCAAGCAGTGAAGATCACGATCAGACAGTTGTGGTGTTTCTCAACCTAAATGTACAATGCCTTCGATCTGAATGTGATTTGCATTGTCCTTGGTACCTTTTAGTACTCTATCGGCGTATATTACAGTACTGTATATTGGGGATTAAGGTGGCTCAAAACTGTTTCCAACGCTTTCCAGTACGTAGATATTGTGTCACTATTGCCACTCTTTACCAGCTGATGCTACAATCATAGTATCCAAAAATTACCTAATCATTGATGAACTTTGTTATCATGTTTGTTACACAATAGGTTACCAAAGCAATTGTATGACCTGTTATAACTACTCTTAATTTTAGCTTTAATTACCTATATTTTAAAAACGGAACTAAGACTTTTTTTTTCATATTATCAAATTTGATTAGCAGTATGACACAACTTTTAGCAAAACCTGAAAATTTCTTCACATATTGTCAGAGGCTCCTTAAATTTTCAAATATTTAATGCGTTCACCAATGTTTTTCTTTTTTTTTTCTTTTTTTTTTTTTTAATACCATGATTGCAAGAGCAATCAATAAAGAGTGGCTACAATTACCCATGGAGTATTGGATACTGTTGGGAACTGTTTTGAGTAACCTTTATGTATTATAGTACTATTTTATCCATTGTTTTTTTTTTTTTTTTTTTTAACGACGAGGAATTCCAAGATGGCGGATCCACCAGGTAGTTGTTTGGTATGAATGATGAAATTACCAAGAGATATAGCTTCAATATCTCACTTTGTTTAACTCAAAAACAACGGTTTTAGAATATTGTATTCCCTCTAATGTTCATTGTCATCGTTAGCACTTTCGTGAAATTACTGTGAAGGAGAAGGAGAATTTCCCATCCCTCAACCGTTCGTAGGCAGACAAAAAGAGCTAGATGTTGATAAATCTTACACCAATATCAAAGCCAATTTAGTAGTGATATAAATTCCAGTTATTGTAAACAACTACGAAGGAGAGGTCAGATAACTTATATGACCAATCTGTTCTTAATATACATTTCTGTCACCCAATTTTCCTGTACAAAAAACACTGTCTCATTGTGTGCAAAGGTCAAATTCACCTTTAGCGCCATTATGGTGTGTTAAGCCTGGGCCAATCAAATTGATGGTTTTTGCGTTAGGTCAGTCAAGGCCATGCGGTCTTATCTTTTCACATATGGTTTACTTCAAGTCCTTTAACCTCTCAGAGTGTTGCGAAAAATTCCCGCCCACCCAACCCTATTTGGCTCTCTTGGAGCACAGTATCACACTTAAGTATAGTTTGTATCAAATCTTTTGCCACACATAATCATATTGCTATGTAGTGGTTGTAGTTTATCCAGCTTAGTGCTGTTGGACTTGAGCACCATACTTGCCCATTGAGAGTTTTATTTATTTCATTCTAAAGTTACAAAGATAAATATAAAGTAGACAAGTAAGAGGAGAAATGGAAAAGGGCAAAAATATAACAAGCTAATTAGATACCCTTGTTTAATTGACAGTAATAATTAGGGTAAAAAAGTTAACTTAACATAGGAGAGGAAGGGGTATGAATTAATTAATACTGAGCAAAATAATACTGGAAGAGTGCTTTTTAAAAACGTTTTCTAGTCGCTAAGTTACGTATAGATAACGGAAGGTCATTCCAATAGTAACATCCAAGAGTTTGTTCTGATTGTTACTGTTAGTGTCACGCCAGGTGCTGGTTTGGACACATGGGCCACGCTTGCTCATTGAGCTTTGCTTACAAATGTTATAACATTAATTTGCTAGTTTAACAGGCTTAGAACAACACTTCTAATTGATTGATTGATTTCTTAGAATAAATAAACTTTTAGAGGGGATGAAGTGCTCAATATAGGTCGCCCTTTTCCCACATAGACTCAAATGGCCCCCCGGATAGCCATGTTACCAAAGAATCAAACCTATGTTGTTTGCTGTTCTCATTCTTCCGAAGGGAGAGGGGTAGGGGTGAGAATTAGGACCCCAGGGGGAGAATTAGGACCTCTCAATAGCTTGGTGCCTACAGTGACTCCCGGAACGGAGGGAGAGGATTATTTCCTCTTAGGGCCTGGGGATTAGGACCCCAGGGAGATTATGAGGACCTCTCTGCAGCCGGTTGCTGTTTATTAATAATGTACTTATCGCTTAGGTCCTCTCGTTGCTAACCACCTGACCGGTGTCATCCTGTACGATTCCTATTGGCAACTCGAGCACTTTATCTCCTGCCCCTTTTCTCACATCAAAAGCTGTTGTTGTCTTGTTTGATTTCATGGGTTGGGAGCATTAATGGTGTTTATAAGGAGCAGCTGGGTACCTTACCTAAATTACCCATGAAAACTGAGACCCAAGGCCTTAATCTAATTTTGTATTTCTGATTAACACATGGCACAATTTGGGTGGGTTTTTTTTGTCTGTTTGTTTGTTTGTTTGTTTTTTCTTTTCTACGAACAACAAGAGCTACAACTCAGAAAGATTTTATTACCACTAGAATTATCAACTTTTATTACCGTTAGAATTATCAACTATAAGAAGTTATTGAAGCATAAAGGAAAATACAAAAACAGTCCAGTTTTACAACACCAAAGAAGCACGCGATTATCTTTACTGGAGATATAAACTGATGTTTACTTTTGCCAACCATACACTCCAATATTCGAATCTTGTCTCGATGTTAGTTATAATTGATCAAGCTGTGAATAGATGACTTGCCGCACATTTCAAGGATCAATTGTAACCAGTACAAAATATTGCACGGGAAGAGAGAGGGAAAGAAAAAAAAAAAAAAGAACCTTTACCTTTTATTATTTTTACCGCAATAATAAAATGAATGATGCCGAACAGAACACAAGAGTAATTTACATCAGTTATTGCAATTGAATCATTTCTTCGTGTAATATCCGAAATAATGAAGTATTTCGCGAGTTTTCCAATCTGAAGCGGAGGGCTGATATTAAAGGGGCTAGGTCACGCTGTTTTAGGTAATTTTGTTTGATTTTGATAATTATGAGCTCTAAACGTCAAATTGGCAGAGCAAAAGTCTTTCATTTGCAAAATCACGGCCACATAACAACTGAGAATGATTTTCCAGCTGTGTGAATGACATTTTGATATAAACTGATATAAATTTGATAAAAAGGTAGGCCGACGTTTTCAAATATACCCAAATGCAATCCATTTTATTCCTATCCAGTTTTGTCCATCCATGTCCTTTCTTGGCTTTCCTGTGTTTTGTTTGAGATCTTCATAGTTTTGAGCCGTTTTTGTGATATTTTAGTTAATTCTATGACCATTTGATCGGTGCTGAAATTGTCTAAAATTGCGTGACCTGGCCCCTTTAAAATTACAGTACATCCCTCGTCATTAATTGTATTACAAAATGTTAATGATGCGTCATTAGAAACGTGATAATTACTTTTACGGTAACAGTTTGGGTGACTCGTTAACATATGCTGAATTACTATGTGGTACATTTTGTTCAGGTTTGACAGAAGAAAAAAAGTCCAAATATTTTAATTGAAAACTTGTTTATTTGCTTGATTTATTCCTTAAGTATTTTATACTGGATTAACCTGAAGGAAGCAGACCATTATCAGTTATAAAAATGGCTAACTTAACGGAATATGGAAACTACACGACTCATGGAACTTTCTATTGCTTTGTGGGGATCAGTGGAATGAAACAAACTATATTCCTTTCAGCATTGAATTTTCTTACATTTATCAGTGCATTCCTTGGGAATGCTATGATCATTGTTGTTCTTCAAAAAGTGTCTTCCCTTCATTTGTCGTTAAAACTTTTATTTCGTTGCCTTGCCTGCACCGATCTCTATGTGGGCCTAATTTTACAGCCTCTCTACATTACATATTTACTGCCTTCAGAAGATTCCAAATGTTGTTACTATTTCCAAACCATTACTAATATGGTAGCTGCGGTATCCTATGGGGTGTCGCTATCGTCTTTGACTGCAATAAGCGTGGATAGACTTCTCGCGCTGTTATTGGTGCTAAGATACAGACATGTGGTAACTTTGAGACGAGTGCAGATCGTTGTAGTCTTTTTTTGGCTTTGTAACGGTGCCGCTGCAATAACATACCTTTACAACGACAATCTTACTATAGCTATCGTCTGCACGGGGCTGTTACTGTGTTTAGTAACCTCGGCCTTCTGTTACACGAAGATCTTTATTACACTCCGCCAACGCCAAAATCATCTTCTACTACCAGAAGAAGATCACCAAGAAGGATCGAACAAAGTGGGAACTCATATAAAAATAGCACGATACGAAAATACAGTATCCAGTCCAATGTGACTACAAATTACATTGGTAGCTTGTTATCTCCCATTTGGTATAGCAATGGTGGTAGTTTATTTAACTGAAACTTATCCTTCATCTCTTGCCCTCGTTTGGGAACTCACACTATCTCTTCTTACGTTTAATTCTTCTCTTAACCCGATTCTCTACTGTTGGAAAATCAGAGGAGTAAGAAAAGCAGTAAAGGGAATGATAAGGAAGACATTTTGTCCTGTCAAGTTAGCCGTACCATCGGCCTAGACTGTAAAGAACAAATACTGAGAGCATGTTACTTACAAAAGAGTTAACGCATACATTATTTCTGAGTTCTAGAAAACAAACACAAACAAACAAACAAACAAAAAAAAAACAGGTTGAAGATGCTTGCATATGAAAGCAGTCAACATTTTATTTTACTAAAATAAGTTAAGTCTGATAAGAGTCGACTTTCCCTTCAGAAAATCGAGCAAATTAACCACAATGACAGGTAATGAAGATAGAACAGTTCAGCAGTGGCTGTTCTCGTAATGTACTCTGTAAAAGTTTCCAGCACTATTATAAGAGCAATAAATAACAACAGAAATCATAATTGATTCGGATTCTGAGGGGAGACTAGTATTATTTACATTAATAATAATTACAAGTCGGTGAAAGAAAATAGCATAGAAAGTGAATATCGATTGGAGCCTAGAGGCTAAAGGAACCGCAAAGTTTCGAGGTGGCTTCTAATAACTATTCTACCTCGTATTTGCATACAATCGGAGGTCACGTGAGATAGCAAGCATGTGATATCCGAGCTCAGTGCAAGTTAGCTGTCCGACCAAGCAGTCTAAAGTTCATTCTCGCAGTCTTATTTTCGAGTGTTTTAGACCTTTCTACGTCATGCGGTTAACATGTCTGGAGGAAAAGAATCCGCAGAATCGGCGAACGAAGACCAGTTATTGGCTTATGACCAAGACGAGCACAACAACGCCGGAATATCCGGAGAGAAACATCTCGACACGCCAAGTGTCATGGCGGCCAAGGCCCCTGTGAGCGACTCGAACATTTCGATGTCGCATGCTGACGTAAAGTTTCTTTCGTCAGCAATACTGACCTTGTCACAGAAAATGGATAAATTCGAGGAATTCCCTTCTAAAGGGAAAGGAAAAGGCAAAGGTAAACGGCTGAGTGATGACCGAGAACATCAACACGGTCTTCCCGCCAAGAAACCCGCCAAAGACAGCTCGATCTCCTCGAGCGACCAACATGAGAACGAAGAAGACATTCAAACTCTCAAGGATAAAGTAAAGGGTGAAGATGGCGATCTTGAGGCGGAAGAGCCAGAGGAAGACGAAATTTTAGCGGACTTGGAGAAGGAGTACGAGTCTGAACACCTGACGGGCAAAAATATTCACAGTCCACAGCTCGCCAAACTGCAACCGCAACCGTTTGCCAGATAAATTGCTGAAAGAAAAGCTTGAGCGCCAAGCTAGACCGGAAAATTGCGATACTGCTAAACCCACAAGGGTAAATCTAGGCATCTGGCGTAAGCTCCGTGAGCCCACGCAGAAGAGGGATTTGCAGCTGTTCAAAATCCAGCAAGCCCTCGTTAAAGGCATAATCCCAGTCGCTTGTTTGACTGATCTGTCCATGACAGAGAGGAAAGGCCTAGACGAGGAAGGGGTTCAACAGATAAAACAGTTTGGACTCGACGCTCTATCGTTGCTGACGCATGTTAACTATGAACTTAACATGCAGCGAAAGCAACACGTGAAACCTGATATTGGCAGAGATTATGTCTCTCTCTGTTCTTCTCATGTGCCGTTCACTGACTTGTTGTTTGGAGATGACCTTCAAAAACAGTTGAAAGACATAGGAGATGTGAATAAAATTGGAGCCAAAGTGCAAGGTCATAGAGGACCCCACAGATCCCAAACGGGCTATGTCAACAACAATAACTCCAAGGGATCTTTTTCCCACAGAAATCAGTCAAAAAAGTTGAAGGGCCAAACCTACAAACCCTGGCGACACAAGGACTACCAGAAGTCCAGCACAAACAACAAGAGGTCATCTCAGTAACCCACGAAGCTAACACGGTAAATGCTGTTTCAAATTTTGTTGCTGGTAATATAGCTAAACACATCTCTAACTGGAGGTTTATTACCACAGACCCAAGCATCCTTGAGATTGTGTCAGGCTATTTCATCGAATTTGAAAGCACACCATGTCAGTCAGCTGTGCCACATATTACTTTTTCTAACGGCGATGATCTCATCATTGCTGGAGAGATAAATAAACTCCTAGAGAAGGGAGTAATTAACAAAACTACTCATTGTGACACTGAATTCATATCCACAGTTTTTACTCGGTCCAAGAAAGATGGGTCTCATCGACTCATCCTAAATCTTAAAAAATTGAATGAATATGTCACATATCACCATATTAAAATGGAATCTCTCCAGTCAGCAGTACAGTTACTTAAAAAAAGACTATTGGATGGCAGTTTTAGATCTCAAGGATGTTTATTATTCTGTGCCCATAAACCCCCAGCACAGGAAATTTCTCAGGTTTGAGTTTAAAGGATCTCTTTATGAGTTCACCTGCTTACCAAATGGCCTTGCATCGGCCTCTAGAGTATTTACAAAGCTCATGAAGCCAGTATATGCAACATTGAGGTCAAAAGGATATCTTATACTAGGCTACATAGATGACACCCTTTTGCTAGCAAAAACACCTTATGAATTAGAGCAAGTTGTGGCTGAAACAGTTGCTTTGCTTAGATCGCTGGGATTTACAATTCACGAATCAAAGTGTGTCACAACACCAAACCAGATTGCCAAATTCCTGGGATTCTTACTGAACTCTAAGGACATGATCATTTATATGATCCCTCAAAAAGCAGCCATTATCAAATCCAAGTGTCACAATCTAGCACATCTGGAAGGAACCATTCCAATTCGAGATGTGGCCTCTGTAGTGGGCCTCATGGTCTCAGCCTTTGAAGGAGTTCAGTATGCACCTCTGTTCTATAGGTCTCTAGAAAATGACAAGACGTATGCTCTAAAAAACAATGGATGGGACTTGGAGGGGAAAATGACACTCTCCCCTCTAGCAAAACAGGACCTTTCATGGTGGATCACCAATGTTGATCAACTCCCCAAAGCCATCACGCCTAAACCCTCAGACTTAACTCTCATGACTGACAGCTCTCTTAAGGGCTGGGGAGGGGTGATTGAGGGCACATCATCTGTAGCGGGTGGCAGATGGTCACACCAAGAATCCCAACTACATATTAACCTTTTGGAATTGAAGGCCATTCATCTCGCCTTGCAGGCCCTCTGCAACCATATGCAGAATCGCCACATAAAAATCGTTTGTGACAATACTACTGCTGTTTCATACATTCGTAATATGGGCGGTACAAAATCTTGCAGTTGCAATGACATCACCAGGGAAATCTTTATGTGGTGCATAGATCGAGAGCTAACACTATCAATTTCCCACTTACCAGAGAAACTAAACACAGAAGCAGACAAGGCTAGCCGTGAATTCCACAGTAGTAACACTGAATGGTCGCTAGACCAAACCGCATTTAATGAGTTGAAATCAAAGCTGGGTGAGCCTGATATTGATATGTTTGCGTCAAGGCTAAACCACAAGACAACCCACTATATAGCCTGGAGACCAGATCCAGGGGCAGTAGCTTTTGATGCCTTTACTATAGATTGGTCCCACTATAACCTTATCTATTGTTTCCCTCCGTTTAGTCTCATCGGCAAAGTCCTTCAGTTCATACAAGAGAGCAAAACAACAGCCATCCTAGTTTACCCACATTGGCCAACACAGTTCTGGTATCCACTCCTGCTTCAGTTAATGAGATCTCCACCGGTAAAAATCAGGATGCACAAGAAGACTCTAACATTGGCCTATCAACCAGAAGAAGTTCACCCTCTGTTCCCCAAACTTCAGCTTCATGGATGTCTTCTGTCCAGTCATCATTAATTAATCAAGGCGTAACATGGGAGCCTTTGAACACCATCTTGGAATCATGGCGATCAGGACCCGTAAGCGATATCATACATATATTTCAGCCTGGGTTAATTTTAGTAGTGACAATTCTATCAGTCCAATGAACCCAACCCTGCAACAGGTTTTGGAGTTCCTGTCATTCCAATCAAAAACAGTTGGATATAGTACGGTAGCAACTGCTCGGAGCGCCTTGTCAACCTTCATCAAAATAGATGGCGTAAAAGTGGGTGATCACCAACTAGTGTCACGGTTTATGTCTGGTTTATTCAATCAAAAACCAGCCCTGCCTCGCTATACTGAGACTTGGAGCCCACAGATTGTGCTCTACCATTTAAAACTTATCCAACCACGGGGAACTTGTCACTTAAGCAACTCACTCAGAAACTAGTCATGCTTATGGCACTCCTCTCAGCACAGAGAACCCAGACTCTTCAAAAGTTATCTCTGGAGGAAATGCGTGCATCGCCTGGAGAGTATATATTCCATATCTCCTCTCTCTTGAAGCAAACCAGTGCAAAAGGGGGCCAGTTATAATGTGGATAAAAGACTTTGTGTTGTTGAATTTTTGACAGTCTATATTGACAGGACAGCCTCTCTTAGAAGAAGCACAAAGCAGCTGCCGATTTGCGATGTAGCACCTCATGGACCTGCCTCTAAGGACGCAATATCTAGATGGGTTAGACAAACTATGAAGGATGCAGGAATCATTACTTCAGTTTTCAAACCCCATAGCACTAGGGGTGCAGCAACGTCAGCTGCTAAAGCTGCTAATGTACCTATTCATGAGATTATGAACACTGCTGGGTGGCGCTCAGATTCAACCTTTGCAAAATTTTATGATCGCCCTATCATAAATGAAAGTAATTTTGCAGAGGCTATCTTTACTAGCAGTAGCCAGTAATTTTCTGTGTTTGCAGCTTTGCATGCTCTAGCAGTGGTACCATACCATATTCTGTTTCATTGTGTTTACATTAGCATTTGGTAATGGTACATGCCATGTAAGGAGTATCATTAAAGTACATGCCATGGTGTTACAGTTATTATGCCTGGTATTTGCTGTGGCTTTGAGCTTTGAAATCTCACGTGACCTCCGATTGTATGCAAATGCGCGGTAGAATCGGAAAATTAAACGAGACTTACCTGGAAGTTGAAGTTTGATTGAAATTCTACCGTGGCATTTGCAGGAATGAGGAGGTCACATCCCACCCATCCCATGGGCCCTTACGCTCTTCATAGTGACCTCTTTTCCTGTACCATCAAAGCCACACCAAACTGCTTTCAAGACTGAACTCGGATATCATATGCTTGCTATCTCACGTGACCTCCTCATTCCTGCAAATGCCACGGTAGAATTTCAATCAAACTTCAACTTCCAGGTAAGTCTCGCTTAATTTTCCAATTTAGAGTTAATTTTAATTAAAAAAGAAAGCCGCAAGAAAGAAAACTAAATGTTAACATTATTATTCAAATTTCTTAGAGTATTGTTGTGACAGTAAATAATGTTTTACTTATTAGACAGTAGACAATGTCCTGAGGTCTTTCAGGTAATAAGAAAAATCATGCCAGGGATCGCTTATCTGGTAGGCAAAGACGGCATATCGCAAAAACTAATGTCTAGTAATATGTGATCTGAAGGCTGTAGCCATATTTATCTAATGCTGGTTATATATAGCACAGCATCTCATTGGATAGGAAGACAAACTAATACAGTTATATGCAAATACAATTGTGATATTTGAACAGTTCTTAACAGGAACTTTTTGGCATGGAAAGTGATATAAGCCTTCGGGTTCCGATTATAAAGTTTATCTTGACCTTGATCAAGGGGGATATCACACTAGTCCCACGGTTGTTTGATAATTAGATAATTATGGTATATTTTATTTTGTTTTATAAAAGGTAATTATTAATAAACTTAGTTGCGAGTGCAAATTAAAAGAAATATGACGTCAGTCTTTTTTTTAAAGCTTTATTGGGTTTCAATTATCAAAAAAGAATACTACCCTCAGTAATAAATAAATAAATAAATAAATAAATAAATGGATAAATAAACGAAAGAAAAGGTATAATAACCAAAAAGGCAAGCACGACCGAGACCAAAGGATCCATGCAAGGAGCCGCCCAAGTAGAAAGTTGATGTTTCTTCAGCGCCACCCACGCCAGGCCAGAGAAATTTGAAAAAGCAGCTTTGTTTTTACTGTTAGGCCTACCATCCATACTAATCTGTCACAAAAACAGAGCTTTTCGAAAACGTTCTTCTTATCGGAGGAATTGGAAAACTTCGGCTTTTCGTTTTAGTGTGAACGGAAAACATTTTAAACACGGAGCTTCTCGAAAACGATGTCGCCACGATAATCATGGGATTTCCAAGCCCAAGTTTTCCTCAAGCAGTAATTAAAAATGAGTGATGATTGTTGCTTTTTCAAATTTTTTCGTTGTAGGGTGGAGCGGAACTAAGTATTAAAGAGTGAGGAATAATCCCGATTTGCATTTAGAGAGAATTCAAAGCCGCTTTAATCCTGTAATATGGGTGTTTGGTCCGGCAAAGAAAGTCTTTTATACATCCTGAGATAAAAAAAAAAAAAAAAAAAAAAAAAATTAATCGAACCGAAAAACACCGACTACACAACAAAAAGGTAATACTATATTTAAAATAGTGCTCTGGCCATGTTAATAAAAATAATGAGAAACTGTCATGTTGTCAAGGCAGGAGTTTGATATTGAGCTGAAAGAGCCACGCAAATCGCCGGTAGCTTTCACTTATCACCATTGGGTCTCCGCAAAAGAGCATCTTTTGCTTCAGGGTTGGGATAAGTGTATGAATCGTTGGATTTTCGTAAAAGATTTGTGTTCTCACGCTTCACAAATAAAATTTATTATTTTTTCCCTAATAATAATCCTTGGCATGTAATTATACGTGTAATTATCTTTTCTTTACAGGATTGATTTTGAACCACGTTTTTAAGTCCATCACTTGGTCTCTGTTTAACCTAAAAGCAATAAACGTGATGAAATGGCCAATTACAACGTGATATTTCATGTGATGGTGTCAGGTATCGATTGATTAAAGTTTAAAACTCTCCCCACTACCCTGTGAAACTCTGTTGTAGTAAGCGCCAATATAGTACTGCGCACTAATAAGCGTTGAATCCCGGAAACACCGAGGACAAGTCGCATTGAGAACTAGAGCATTGTATAGTTAACATGAGAAACCACAAAAAATGTCTGATCGTGACCTTCATTCCTTGCCTCACTTCCTTCATCTTGCAGCAGTACAGAAATGGGTTTACAGATGAGTTGGACAATACAAGAGATATTGCTGCTTCCAAAGATAGGTCAAGTAATCTGTGTGCATTTCTTTGCCGTTAAATATCGTAGCTACGATAGCAAATGGAAGATAACAAACCGCTGATGCAATTTGTACCCATAATGAACTAGACAGAGCCTCTTTGTACCGTTCTATGTTCCACAAAGTTCTTCCCCCGTTTGTTTGACCTTGGTGGACATTTTCTTGTACCTGTGCTTGGTGATGGCGAATCGTCAGGTAGATTTTCGTATAACAGAGAAACGACGTTACTGTGTAGAATAACATCGCTATACAAGTGATGGATATAGTAATACGAAAGTTAAAAAATAATATTATTGCAACTTCAAGGCAAATAAGCCAAAATAAGGCAACAACAATCCACACAAGTCTGTATCTTTACCCCGAAAAAAGAGCGAGAAGTCTATCTACACTTATTGCAATCAGTGTTAATAGAGACGCCCCTCCGAAAATTACACCCAAGATATTAAAAAGAATGGAAAGATAGTAACAACTTTTGGAGTCATCTGGTGACGCCAAAAAGGCAGCATGCAGAGGCTGCGTAATGAGACCCACACAAAGATCAGTGGTTGCTAGGCAACCCAGCAAAAGTTTTGATGGGGGATGAAGAGAGGACACCCTTTAAAGAGCAACAATGATCAAAACATTCCCCAAAAATGCAATTAAAGCTAGCGTACTGTTGACTGTCGAATACACAATCTTTTGATGTGTTCCACTGAGACCCGACCTACACACAGTGGTGCAGTTTCCTCCTTCGGTTAAGTTTGAGTTCGCCATTTACACGTTCTTCTTTCAGCTTGTGTTAGTGTTGATATTCCTTTATCTTTGTCACTCCTTTTGTTGGAGTCCGCAATCTCTCATGAAGATGTTTCCAACACTCTTCTAATGCGTCGTCCAGCGGGTAGTAGGTCTTTTCTGGTTGGTAGAAAGCAAAACGTTTCCAAGGAAATTGCTTTTAGTGATAAATAGTTCTTGATTCATTTTAAGAACATTGAGTCATGAAGTAAGAAAAAGTAAGACCAAAAGCTACTACAAATTTGCGATATTGGCAGAGAAATGCTGCCGAACACATGCAAATATAAATCTGTCATTTCATTTCATTTCGGTTGCTGACAACTTGTGTTGTCTTGCTGTTTTAATAACGATCAAAGAACCCAACATTTTAGAGCTTATCTTTTCTTAGTCGTTAAATCTTGAAAGTCCGTGCAATTACTTTCGAGGTCTGTCTTCTCTGAAAATTATTAACATTGGCTAGGATGACGTACATATATTTGGGCGTCTTTTAAACATGCATGCAAAATATAACCATGCTTCTTTTGTGTTCCGTGCCGCAGTGCGTTAGTCTTTGTTTTCTTAGTATTATAGATAAAATTCGTAATTCAGGGATATAAGTAGCGTTATCAGCATTCCGCTTCAGGTGATAAGGCTTACATCGACAAATGAACAACATAATCCATTTGCAATAAGTTATCCAATGTTTTCCTGTTGTCTGCATCAGCCACTTGATTATGGCAGGGGACATACCAAAAAGTCATGTTAGATTAAAGCAGTTACAGACACTAAATACGAAAGATGATCTAGGTTCTTTTCTTTCCTCTCGAGCACAAGCTGTCTTTTTTACTTGATATAACACTCGACTTTTTTTTAGACATGAAACATGAGACATGAGACATGAGACATGAGACATGAGACATGAGACATGAGACATGAGACATGAGACATGAGACATGAGACATGAGACATGAGGCATGAGACATGAGACATGAGACATGAGACATGAGACATGTCAGCTGTTCCCAGCCTGCTCAATTATAATTAACATTTAGAGAAGATTCGAATACTCGAGTGTTCGAAAACAGTAAAGAAAATCACGTCCCTTTTTTTTTTTTTTGTTACACTGGACTTTCTTCCTTTACGTTTCAATGACTCAATTTTCACTGGAAAAGTTGAAAATTTACAGAGTATGTAAATAACATGTAATTAACATGTAAATAATCAAAAAAAGACTGTAAAGAATAATTTACATGATTTTCCCCCTTTTACATGTTTTGGAGGTTTCATGTAAATAACATGTAAATATTTTAAGTGAAACATGTAAATGATGAAGAAAACACTGTAAATGTTTCAAAGCAAAGGGCTAAGATCATGTAAATAACATGTAAACTGTTCCTGCAAATACTGTAAACAGCCTGTAAATTTCTTGTGATTCAACCTGGAAACCCGTAAATAACATGTAAATTTAATACAGGGAGGGTGCCATAATACTGTAAATAACATGTAAATAAAAAAGGGGAGGCTGTAAACAACATGTAAATAAAAAAAGGGAGGCTGTAAATAACATGAAAAATGAAGAAGGGAGCCTGTAAATAACATGTAAATCGAAGAAGGGAGCCTGTAAATAACATGTAAATCGAAAAAGGGAGCCTGTAAATAACGTATAAATCGAAAAAGGGAGTCTGTAAATAACATGGAAATCAAAAAAGGAGCCCATAAAGAACATGTAAATCGAAAAAGGGAGCCTGTAAATAACATGTAAATCAAAAAAGGGAGCTTGTAAATAACATGCAAATCGAAAAAGGGAGCCTGTAAATAACATGTAAATCGAAAAAGGGAGCCTGTAAATAACATGTAAATCGAAAAAGGGAGCCTGTAAATAACATGTAAATGGAAAAAGGGAGCCTGTAAATAACATGGAAATCGAAAAAGGGAGCCTGAAAATAACATGTAAATGGAAAAAGGGAGCCTGTAAATAACATGGAAATCGAAAAGGGGAGCCTGTAAATAGCATGTAAATCGAAAAAGGGAGCCTGTAAATAACATGGAAATCAAAAAAGGGAACCTGTAAATAACATGTAAATTGAAAAGGGGAGCCTGTAAATAACCTGTAAATTGAAAAAGGGAGCCTGCAAATAACCTGTAAATTGAAAAAGGGAGCCTGTAAATAACCTGGAAATGGAAAAAGGGAGCCTGTAAATAACATGGAAATAGAAAAAGAAAGGCAGAAACCCTGTACGATAAATAACTTGTAAATAATAACTTGAAGAAAAATGCATGGAATGCAGTTTTATTGTAATCAAATCTGTTGACCTTAATTATAATAGAAAATATGCAAATTTATACAGAATCAGAAATTTATTGCAATCAGAACAAACTCAGTCAAATTCAAATAGTTTTTATACGCCATGAATAAGGTTTACAATGTATACATTGCAACAAATAAAACATGTTTTCTTTTCTATCTATCCATAACAAGATGACTTAAATGTAATTCTGTGCATGGCCAAAATATTTTAAAATACCATGACTGAGCTCCTTTAACCGAATTCAAGCACTTTTCAAGAAGACTACTAAAATTCAAGACCTTTTCAAGATTGTGCGAAACCATGTCATATTCGGCTCTATTTAATTCATAAATAATAAAATGATTAAGAACTATATACTGTTGTCAGCTACAACTAGTAAAAATTTTGCAATTTAGGTGTATTACTAAATTAAAATTGTTTACAAATGGATACCTGTCTTAAATATATACTAAATCCACAATGTCAAATGCAACATAATGATAATACCTTTGTCATGAAATGTTTTTTCTTACTAAGTAATTAATGTAGGATTAAATTAGCCTTCATAATGAAAAATGGGGGAGGCACGATGGCCTCGTGGTTACACGTAGTGCGCTCAACTCCTGATCGAGCGATCCAGGTTCAAGCTCTTGGCGGGTACATTCTGTTGTGTTGTTGGGCAACACGCTTTACTCTCAGTGCCTCTCCACCCAGGTGTATAAGTGGGTAGCAGCGAATTTAATGGTGGGGTAACCCTTCAATGGACTGGTATCTCATCCAGGGGGAGTAGAAATAGTCCTAGTCGCCTCCTGCTACAGAAAGCGGGATAAGCTCCAGTCTGTTGGGCCACGTGGCTCATATGCAGACTTAACCTTTACCTTATTATGAAAATTACTGCAATGTAAGTGTGAAGTATTGATCAACTTTTTTCATAGACTGAATTGTTCTTTTGAAATAACAGAAAATAGGGAGAAAAAACATTTACCACAAGATAGAGATTGACATTTTAAATTCATCAAAGAAACATTCATGCCAAAGGAATACTACATTGCATAACATAAAACAAGGCTTCTGACATCTTTTAGGCTATGTTTACAAAGTCACAGTTTCCTTCTTTTTCCAAAACTGTACGGAATCCAAACAGTACAAACATTTTGGACCCCTGACAAAACATTCACTGTAAACAATATTCAAAATTTTACTTTTTCTTTTTGTGATAAAAAAAACTGTAATGTAAAAAAAAAATTCATAGGGGCCTGTTGAAATTGAAAGGCCTATCT
The DNA here is from genome assembly GCF_964199315.1 of Orbicella franksi. Classification (NCBI taxonomy): domain Eukaryota; kingdom Metazoa; phylum Cnidaria; class Anthozoa; order Scleractinia; family Merulinidae; genus Orbicella; species Orbicella franksi. The sequence continues at coordinate 8,354,272 of NC_138155.1, forward strand.
AGTACCATAGTTCCCATAACACATCATAAGTTAATAAATTATTGTTCTGGTACTACATGTATGTAAACATAGCCTTTTCTTTTTATGATGAAATCTTATAGCTGCTGTATTGAACAATAAGTATCAACCTAGCAATCTAAGATATTTAAATTTGATGCTAATTCACTAACACAGGTACAGTGTAAGTGATACTTCAAAGCATTAAAAAATAATGTTTAAAGTGGTTGAATTTATGCCAGAAAGCTGCCAGAGCATATCAAAGTGTTGAAGGTCACCATGTTAGACTGTAATGCACCAGGGGCCCATTTCTCGAAGGTCCCAAAAAGTTTTCACACCCAGAAAGCCATACCAAAATCTGAAATCTTATGCTTACAGAGCTGTTTTAATCGCTTATTTTCAATATGAACAGAGGTTTCCTTCACACAAGAAGTTTCAGGCATATACAGCTCTTAGTTTTTAGACACAGCTCAATTAAAGATGGCTTTGTGGGCCCGAAAAGTTTCCAGGGCCTTCAAGAAATGGGCCTTGGACCCCTTATAGAGTCATAAGTACTGTAGACTTCTCAGTGGCTGATTTTTTCCTGATCAAGCATCAATGCCAAGGAGCATGCATGTATTGACCACTCTCAATTTTACTTCCTCCTACAAGTAACATAAAACATTTCGTTAAATAAGATAAGTTATGTCTGAGTATGAATCAGCAAATTCTGTGTATGATATCAATCAGTGAATTTTACATTGGAGTTATTATTTTGTTTCTTATCATTCCAATTTATACTGTGACCTTTAAAATTGGACTGTAGCCAGTCATGTTGACTGGCCAGAGTAATTTTAGCTCGGTCACGTCTTGTTTCTGACCGGTCAGGATATTTATGCAAAAATCAAGTACATGTAATGTGAGCCAAATTAAACCGACAAATATAGTTTGTTTGTTTGTTCCAGTCACTGCTAGACCGTTTAAAAATTGCTTAATGTTTTTCCGAACAGATTTAACCCCAGTCACTCGAATGGCATTCCTATTGATCTTGAATGCATGACAAACAGCAAGCGAATGGTCTTTAGCCGTTCAAACAGATACATGTATGCATTGGTGTATGTTTTCATTAGAGGTCATAATAAAAAAGAGATTAAAAACTTTCAGATTTACAGTTGGGGATTTGATTGTTTATTCAAGAATGAACAACGTGACCGTCTCAACATGACATGACTGGTCAACATGACCGGCGAGTGAAGTTTTTGGCCAGTCAAGTCACCATTCTGGCCAGACATTGCCCATTGACCGGCCATTATTTTGAGCCCTGAATATTCATCAATCAAACAGATCTTACATCTACATCTCTAGCTACTGTGTGACAAAAACTTTGCATCTCTGATTGGAAGGTACTGAATGTCAGAGGATGTAGAAGTACTAAACTCAAAATGTGTGGCAGTAAATATTCAATGTTCACTATCTTCTACATTGTAATATTCATGCACAATAAATCAAACTCCTATCAAACAATTTTTAAATAATAAGTCAAGTTATTTGCAGGCACAATTTGATTGTTTCTTACACGTACTTATGCTCTATTGGTGGACAAAGGTACAGCTGATGTCATAAATGTTTGTTTTTGTTTCTTTGTTATGTATTACGAAGCAGATAGATTCTACATTGTCACGCATCTGTTCAGTAATAGATCACAGAAGACATCAAAATGTGGTAAGAACATCAGTGACACACGCCTGAAAAATTCACAGATTCTGTGACACACCCTGGTAATGGCTCATGTGAATATTTTTTGTTTTTACCACATTTTGGTGTTATCTGTGATCTACTCACGGCAGGAAAAAACCAGGTCTGATTTCCTCAGCCAAGTAAATTTTGCTCTTGGGCAAGTGAAAATAGAAGTTCAGTGGCCCGGTGGGTAAGTGAAATTACAATGTAGCCTCAGTAGTCTTGTGAGTCTGACTAAAAATGCCAGCTTGATAAATGATAATTTCCAGTCATTCCATTTCAAAACTTAAGACCTAAAGATTAGTTAATTATTAGGTTGAAAGCAAGAATTAGTTAGGAATCCGAGCGTACTTCATTCGCATTTGTCCTCTGATTTCCTTACTGGCCACCACACTGGCAACTAATATTTAAATGGGGGCAAGTGAAAACTGAAATTGACTGGCCCACTGGGCAAGTGACTTACAATTTTTTTCCTGCCCTGCTACAGATGAATGAACAGATGCATGACACACGAAACCTGCATGTATTTGGTAAGAGCCCAATTTTGTACAAGTAAAATGTACAGCTGTAACAGGTCTCTAAAATGCTGTCTGGTCATCTCAGGGTAAGGTAATCGATTGAAATTGATCCATAAATTGATATAAATCAATAAACTGAAATTAATGTAAGTGTTATCAGCGCTATCAATCAATTGAAAGAAATTCATCCTCACATGCTAGAGAAGTTTCAAGTTATCAATTTGATTTTACCAAATTTATCAGTCATTAGAGAATCAATTGAAAGTTGGCCTCTCTTTGTTAGTTCACATAAACTGTAGAAAAATTGTGTCCCTCAACACAATGTTTGATTGTAACTTTTTTATGTAGATTTCAAAGGCACTACCAAAGACCCCCAAAACATAGTTCCCGATACATGTATGCCAGCAAAATATTCTGTTTACAAGATACAATGTTATGTTTTTATGCAATTGTATTCATGATTTCATATTTCACTTTATATCTTTTGTTCATTTCTTTCTTATTAAATGTTGCTTAAAAGATAAGCTAGTGTCAGCAAAATTGATAATGCTTATTGAAAATTTGATCACAATCAATTACTCATGACGAATCCTTTCATTGATTTCTGATATCATTGACTAATTCCTATTGATTGTTATGAAATAATTGATTGACTATACTGTGTCGTCCAAGACAAGTAGATTTTCCTGCCTGGGCAAGTTACTCTTCCTTTTTTTTTTTCAAGTCCTGCGTAGTTTTCATGACAGTTTGAGGTACATGTATACCTCTTTATAAAGTATCGTAGTGTTTTTTTTTGGCAAAGAAAATTTCACAACATTTAACTTACTATCAGCACCAGTGGGTGCAATGTCCATGTACAGTTGTGTAGCATATTGTAACTTGCATGTAGGTACAACTGTAGACACTTGAGTAACTTCAGAATACTTACACTAGCATAAGAGAAATTTCACTGCTGAAGATGGCACATTACATTTTAGCTTACCAGCATTCACATCAGAGGGCAACATAACCCTACAAGAGAATACATCAGATGGAATCATAAGGTGCATATAAGCCAATAACAAATGTCGCATGCTCTTACTCGGTTATCGAGAACAGATAATAACAGATAATAAAGCCCTTTTTGCACAGCAGGTAAACATCAGCAAAGTCGATTCCACAAGCAATGTAACTTCTCCTTGATCATGACACATTCACAACCAAAGGCAAAACGAAATGTATACGTATCTTGACGTTACTTTACTCTACTCGTTCAATTTTTGCAAAACTTGCTTACCTGTTATTGTTGTTGCCTGTAATCGCTATCTTCAGCTTCTGGGTAACGGAAAACTTTGCCTTGAAACCGTGCACGATGACGAAGCGAAGGTAGAGTGGATTTTGGCCCGCTAAAACAGAGCTCGAGTTCGATGCAAGTTCCAACGAACTGCCAAACATGGCGGGAGAACCGAGAGGACCTGGTACCTAACATGAAGACCGCTGATTCCTGTTTGTTGGAGATCGGGCACTCACAAGGCTGGTATGCTCTTACAAAGGGACTGGGATAACAGTGACGGCAATGAAAGCACAGAACGGTAGAAATCACCAAAAACAAAACAAAACAAAACAAAAAAACAAAATGTCATTTTGGGTACCGAAAAAAAGTCAGCTATCATTTTCGGAAAGGCGATAAGTCCTAACGTTTTCGGGAAATGGACAAAAAAGCCCTAATAAGTACGAGATACACAAGCTCCTCTAGAATAACCGAACAGATAAATTTTTTTTTTGCGCAACCTAAAATTAACCTACAGAGCTTTGAAAGTACACCAGATAGCCTAAAACAGCGTTTCAAAGCATTCGAGAGAAAACGGTCGTTGGGCCGGCCGTGTCCCTTATGGTTCCCTGCCTAACCTAACTCGCGTCAGTTCAAACTCGGTCACCGGGGCTCTTTCCGTCTTGAACTCACACAACACGTGACGCTTTCATGGTCCTTCATGAATAAATACGTACGTGTCCGAGAATTAATTTTTCTCTCTTCTAGAGACGTAAGCTTGGGACGCCTGCATGGGCAGTAACAATTCTAGTTTTATTTTGTCGTTGTGGATGCGTGGAAAGTTCACAAGAAGACAGCTTAGTACGGTGTCGATCAATGCAGGGATTTAGTTTGGCGCATACCTTCTAACCCAACTTCAATTTAAAGCACACTATAGCACACACTTTGATTTTAGAGATGTTCAAATGCTTCAACGTAAAAGGCACCTTAATGGAGGCTTCACGGTAGGTTTACGGAGCTTTAGGGCGGTGTTACACTTTAACTTTACGCGCCTTTCAAAGGTCCCATTTATATGTTCTCGGTTACCCGAGACAACCCTTCCGCTCTCCCCCCCCCCCCCCCCCGTCCCCCCAAGTTTAACCTGGCCGGGGTAACTTTTCATTTATTTCTTTGCAAAATCCAACCAACCGTTTACAAGAGGATAGCGAACCTGTCGGTAACTTGGAATTTACATCATTTCAACAGTCTCCGTTGGTTGAACCGTTACACCAGAGTTATATTAAATAAGCCCACTTTTCCGTTACATGGTTTTTGCAGGGTTTAGGCAGGCCTTCTCTTAAATTTAGATCTTTTTTTTGTCTAAGAGTCTCCATTTTACATTAACGTGGTCTTAACAGTTTTTCGAAAAGCCCCCATTATCTCATTTAAATTGTTTTCACAGCCTTTGCAAGGTCCCCCTTTTTAATTTACATGTTTTTAACAGGCTATTTATAGCCCCCCACTGCACCCGTGCAACTTCTAGGTTTTCCATTTACATGGTTTTTACATGTTTCTTACAGGCTCCCTTTCTTTCATTTACATTGTTTTTACATGTTTCTTACAGGCCCCCTTTTTTTCATTTACATGGTTTTTATATGTTTCTTACAGGCCCCCTTTTTTCATTTACATGGTTTTTACATGTTTCTTACAGGCCCCCTTTTTTCATTTACATGGTTTTTACATGTTCCTTTCAGGCCCCCTTTTTTCATTTACATGGTTTTTACAAGGTTACAAGCATAACATTTCCAGACTTTTTACAGCATTCGCTTGAATTATTTACACGTTTCTTACATGGTTTAGCAAAGCAATTTACATATTTTTTACAAAGGCAGATACTGTAAAAGTGCGTAAAATATCTTACAGGTTTTTACATGTTCTTCAAATGATCATTGTCGACAAAGATAATGTAAATCATTATTTACAGAACATTTACATGCTGTACTAAAAGCTGTAAATTTCCTGTAAATTTATTTTACAAAACCCTAACATGTAAAGTGTAATTTACAAAGAATGTAAATCAATATTTACATGCTGTAAATTAAAATTGACATGTCCATGTAAATTTTCAACTTTTCCAGTGTTTTATAGCTGATAATACAATTGTTACTAAAAACTTTAAACGTTTTAGCTCATTTGCTTGTAGAACAACGACAACAACAACAACAACAGCACCAACAAAACACACAAAAAAGGTGACATGTGTTAATAGACTCCTAATAAGCAATACAATCGTTTTCGAATGGACCAGAATATACCATTATATTCAAAATGTTCATCGTTGATATTTGAGTGAGTATTTAAGGCGCGTAGTATTGCCTCAGCAGATAACAAATCTTTTTGCGTTGGTCGCAAATGTCATTAATCTTTCTTATGATGCAAACACTTATCCTCCCCTCTTCACAGTAATTTCACGAATATGCTAACAATGGAAATGAACATTAAAGTTTATTAGAATATAAATGTCTAAAAACGTGGTCCCTGAGATAAACAACATGAGGTAGAAAATTAAAAAAGCCAGCCATATCCTGTGGTGATTACAAACATAAATGAATAAAAGTTAATGTTGTTAATGAATTAAAAAAAGAATCCAAATCAGTTTGGAAAAATGCCAGTCAAAATACCGTTGCCATAGAAACATAAGTGTGGAGTACAATGACGGGTCTTAGGAATATGTTGCCAGAAAGTATTTCACATGAGATAGCAAAGTTTTGCAACTCTTGGTCAAATATTGATTTTTATAGCCGACTTAAGTCACAATCAATCAATCAATATATATATATATATATATATATATATATATATATATATATATATATGTCTGGATTTATGAAAACGGTGTTGAAGACTGAATCAGGTGTTTTTTGATTTGTTTTGTTTTGTTTTGTTTTTTTCATTTCTTTGTTTTTGTTTTCTGCATTCGCTATGACAGCAGCTTGTAAATCTTACCTAGCATGAAATGTAGGAACTCCTTGCCGCATGTTTCATTTATTTAGGTATTTTTTTCATTATTCATCGACCCTCCCCCCCACCCCCCCTTTTTCAATTTGCGTTAAGTTTAGCCCAGGCTACACTCGTCTGAATTCAGTTCGCGCGGTGACTCTGACAAGGAGCGACCGATTAGCGTTCTGTATTTGCTGTCTAAAGGAAGTCTGCCCGAGGACATCATTAAGTCCAATGAAGGCCCAAGTCTAACGATTTGCTAGTAAGCGTCGTCCATTATCGTACCTGAGGCGGGCCTGAGGACATGTGTAAACTGTACGGGTCACATTTAGTCCCGTAACAGAAGGCCGTTTGCCCTGTGGCGATAATGTTGTGCTTGCTTTAGACAGCAAAAATCTTTCGCCACATCAATTTAGGGCTTAGACGTGCAATGGACTGGACATTTCTAGCTGCTGTTGGCGTCATTTGCTTTGAACTTTGATGTAGCTAAAGACTTAGAAAAAAAATCTGTTGAAATCTGGATGTGCCATTCCGCGCTCGACAAAATTGAAGTACATCCGGGACGTTGCTATTTGCGAGCAAAACATGGCCACGAGGAGAGAGAAGAACATGAGTTCAAGCGCTGATCGTGAGTAGAATTTCCTTGTTTTATCAATTTTAGGCGTTCTCGGCTTAGCTAAGTATCAGAACTGTCTGTGATTCGCTAGCGCGGAAGAAATTTATTTGCGTGGCTTCCGGGCGATAATTGACGTAACGACAACATGTTGAGTGTTCGCTTACTGCTAACTATGGCCTAGTTTGTCTGAAGTTCAATCGATTCTCGATGTAGGAAGCTCTTGTTCAGTCCATTTAGGACGATGCAGGCCTTTAGAAAGCGATAGATTAGCTCTCCGCCGCGGTTTTGATATCTGTACGTTCGTGTTGATTTAGACTCCAATTTCATGTTAAAAGCACTCTTAATTAAATTGTACAATTCATGATTCAACGAAAAGACGGTGAATTTAGTCTTCCTGGCTTCAAAAGGCATACAGGAGAGTTATTTGCTGTTATTTGAGCTACGATAAGCCTCGTGGAAAGCTAGCTCTAGGACAGAATTGTAGCAAGTTAGATTATCAGTGACAAGTCAAATTCTATGGCTATGTTTTTGCGAATCCGGTCAGATATCGAACTGAAATGTCACGTAACGGCTACTTTTTGGCTGAAATATAGAGGTTAATAACCGATTCCACTGCTTACCATGCTCTTGTTAGCGTGACTGGCTAATTTAACCCACAGTAAAGACATAGTGAGGTCATTTAGGTGAAATCGCAGAGGTTAAGCCTGTCTAAATTAGTGCCGCGGCGAACCAAATGATCAATTTAAGCTCTAATTTAGTTTTGTTTGGCTCGTTCGACTCATTTTGCAGCGACTTTAAAGGCTTGTATAGGCATGGTATGGACTCTATTAAGAGTACACGAGGTAGATAGCACTCTCGGTGCGACATGGCCATATTTATGTACATTTTCTAACCGTTTTTTCAAAAACATGCCCGCTATTTTGGTGCAAAGTCTTTAACACGGTTTTCATAAATTCAGACATATATATATATATATATATATATATATATATATATATAAAACGGTTATAAAATGCCTCAAGCCAACAAAGAATGCCACTGCGTCAGGAGGATCAATGAAGATTCACAGTCCAAGCCTCACCGCAAAAATGAATTTAAAAACGTTTGATAAAGCAAGGACGGACAACTTCTGACGGTAAAAAAAGTTAAAAAGTTAAAAATTTAGTAGAAAAACGTTTCGGTCTTAGACCTTCATCAGTTACAAGAGAAAAAGGACGAAAACTAAGTTTAAATACGGTTACAGTGTGGGAGATTACGTAACGAAATGAAAAATACAATATTGTGCTATTAATACATCGTGATTAATACAATACAGGAAGAAAATGCAAAACGAGAAATACAATGCTGTACTATAAATTGCGTCATACAGGGTGATAATTAATAGACCAAACGAAAAGAATACAATACTGTGCATAAATTACATTATAGAGCGTGATAATTGCAGAACTAGGTTAAATTCAACCTAAAAACTAAAAGAGTTAAAATAGATAAAACGGACTCTTGCAATGCGGTAAATATAACGGGAAAAATAGTTTGCAAAGATAAGCAGTTGAAAAAAAAAAAAAAAAAAAAAAAAAGAAGAAACCTACGTTTACGCTGGACAAGGTTAATAACAAAATCCCAAATCGAGGCCTTTGGAGCATTAAAGGGTTGACAAACAACAAAATCCCTGGAGGGGCCCTTAAACAATAAGCTGTAATAAGATCCCAGGCAGGGGCCTTTGAGCATACCTAAGACCCAAAAAGTCCATATATATATATATATATATATATATATATATATATATATAATTTTTTTTTTTTTTTTTTTTTTCACGAGGTGTCTGTATCCCAATCCCAACAACAGGGCGAAAAGTCTGTCTACACTTGTGGCAATTATTTTTGACGGAGATACTCCACCCAAAATCATGCTGAAATTATTAAAAAGTGTAGAAAGATAGTGACAAAGCATGGACTATTCTTCGGAAATTGTATGTGCTACAAAAAGAGGCGATGTGATGAGACACACGCAGAGATCGGTGCCGGCAAGACAACCCAGCAAAATCTTTGATGGCAAATGAAGAGTCCACACCTTTTGAAGCGCAACAATATTCAGAGCATTTCCAAGAAATGCAGTGACAGATAAAGAAATGTTCACTGCTAAAATAAGTAGTTTTTGATGCGCTGCACAAGAACCTGTCGTGAAAAATAAGTCAGGAGTTGCCGTGCTGCTTTCATCTGATGATAAGTTCGCCATTCTTCGTCCTTCTCTCAGTTTACTGTTAGAAGTCTTAATGTCCCTTTAGATTGTTATCCCTAAACCTTTTTTTTTTTTTTTTAATGAGTCGATGGCTCGCCAAAGAGACGTTTTTAAGCCACTTTTTTCATCCAGAAGATCGTGTCAGAGGCTCAGTTGTTTTTCTGATGGCAAGAAAGTTCTGAATGTGAGGAATTACTTTTATTATGAATAGCAGACCTTCTGAGAACACACTAGTGATTTTTGCTTTGGATATTTTAAAAAGCATTAAATATGAAGTCAATTTGATTTAACTGAAACATCCCTATAGTTAGGTTCTGACCAGCTTTGATCGGAGGAGGTCTTCGTTATCTCATTTGGTCTTTACTTGCGCCATTGATACCAAAAGATACTTGTACTTTTACAGGTTAGAAACAATCAATCAATCAATCAATCAATCAAATACCCAATCAATCAATCAATGAAAGCTTTATTAACCTATCAGTGGGACACACCCCTCTACTTATCGGCGACAATTTATTAACTGTTTGAAGCCTCGGTAAAACCTAAGAACCTAAATAATATATTATATCGATTAACAATTAAAACCGTAGTTATACAAAATAAAAACAAAACAAAACGAATCGGAAAAATGAATTGCGTTATGAGTTACAAAGAATGCAAATTCAGCAATTGTCATCATCTCCCATCATTTACTTAGTTCATAATTGAAAATACGATTTTCCAAACTACCCATGCAGTGATGGTATATAAGGTCCTAATTTCGCTCGATAGTCTACTCTACAACTTAGTTCGCAGTTAGGGTAGCGAATGTTAGGCAGTGCAAATGAAATAAATTAATGACTGAGCGGAGTCCAATTCGGTCTGTAATCATACGAGTGATTAACGAAATCGGACGACCGCGAAGCGGGAGTCCGATTTGTTAATCACGATTGTGATTACAGACTGAATTGGACGACGCGATGCCCTGTTACCAATTAATCAAAACTACGACAAAATTCGAGAAACGAACAAACCATCGATTGAGCGCTGAACGATTTAACGTCGTTATGAATGCTGAAAAACACAGCAGTTTACTCAATAAAGTGCACCGCAACAGCGCGCGCAAAATGACGCGCACTGTCCAATGACAAGCACGACGCGTACATTGTCCAATTGTTAGGCTGATTTAGCAAGAGAACGGGAAAGTCACTTGACGACGGCGTGCGCAGTACAAATACCCAAATATAGTCAGATGACGACTGCAGGGCGCGCGGAATAACCTGGATCATGTTCTAATTTGACCATATATGGGTATTTGTACTGCCCGCGCCGTCGTCAAGTGACGTTCCCGTTCTCTTGCTAAATCAGCCTAATGCTCAAATCGGGCTACTGATGGCCAATCACGTTCGAGAATTTTGTTACAGTTTTGATTAATCAAATTATTTGCAAGAAAAATAGAAACTCAATGTATTTCTTTACAAGCCAAAAGGAAATTAAAGGATCACGGCTTTTGATGTGCATTACGTCATAAAACAACGAGCACGCAAGATAAGGGACTCGGCATGGTACTAGTTTCCAATTGGAGGAAAGTCTATTAGTCTGGTTATAAACGACAATGTCATTTTGCAGTCACATAATTAGCTTTACATTATGAAATTGGACTGCTAAATTACTTTCTTTCGAAACATCGGTATGCGACATATTTAACTCGATAAACAGTTAAGCTTTCTGATTGTGCCCTTCACTGCTTGCCTAACCTCCCTTATTTTCCAACAGTAAAGAAATGGGTTCAGTGTTGAATTAAAATAGAATAAAGAAAGCGTCAAATGCCACGTAAGGTCAAGGGATGGCATAACTGACCCAGTGACTGCAAATATTGCAACAGTTATAGCTATGGAATATAACATAGCAGTAACGTCATTTGCACCCATAGTGCACTGGACACCGTTTTTCTATACCGTGCCCTATTCAGTGGAATTCCTCCCCCGTCTGGTTTACGTTGGTGTGAATAGTTTTGTACCTTAGATCGTTGTTGTCGCATTGTGAGGAAAATTTTCGTGTAAGAGAAGATCGAGGCACAAGTGGTCAATATGAGACCCAAGCTGGCGATACCTGTGGCAACAGCTCTGTCGTAAAAGAACATCATTGCAGCGGCGGTGCTGGATAACCAAAACACAAATACCAAGACACGGACACTTTTCAAGGTTACTATTCTTCTATATCTTAGTTCCAACATCAACGCGAGAAGTCTGTCCACACTAATGGCAGTCACAGTAAACATGGATATTCCACCAAAAACTGTGAATGTCGTGTTCACGAGGAAGGACAAAACACGATAGCAAGGCGAATGAAAATACAAACGAGAAGCGATGTAGAGAGGCTGTGTAATAAGGCCCGCACAGAGATCGGTGCACGCTAGACAACGAAAGAGAAGTTTGGAATGCGGATGAAGGCACGACACCTTTCGAAGCGCAATAATGATCAAATTTTACAGAACACCGACCACGAATATGAGCCACTTACAACAAGAATTTTGCAGGTCAAAAAAGCAACTACAATAATATATAAAAAACTGATTAGTTACAAGAGTTTAACCCCAGTGTCAAGTCAAAAGAAGTGGCTAGAGGATTGTGGCCTACCAATAAATGACAACATAAATTGGAATGCTGCCTATCTTTTAGCTAAAAAATGCACAAAGAGCACTAAGCTGATAGAGTTTCAGTTTAAATTCTTACATAGACGTGTACCAACCAATAAGTTTTTATTTAGAATAGGTCTACAGGGCGATGAAAAGTGCAGTTTTTGTCACACCTCCTCTGAGTCAATAATTCATCTTTTTTGGTCATGCCGTCAAACATCTCACTTTTGGAATAAACTTACTGAATGGCTGAAAAACTTAAATTTACTTCCTAGAGATTATGCTTTGACAAATATTACTGCTTTGGGTCTGAGGCCAGATATCTCTCAATTTGCGCTTCTTATAAATTACTGCTTTCTCTTAGCACGATATCACATATGGCTCGCTAAAACAAAAAATGATCATCCAAATCTTACGCTTTTCATATGCACACTAAAATTACAGTATGAGATAGAAACAAAAAGTGGAGACACGAAGAAATGGAAACCTCTTACAGGATACATGAGGATTTAATTAATATTTTAGATTATATTTTCTGTAGGGTTATCTATCTCCTACCCATTAAGCTATTTCTAATCTCCTGTCAGATGCATAACTCATTTTACTTTTAATGTACCACATGCCTTTGGTCTGTTTTTTTATGTTTCTGTACTACAACCTCAAGCTGTAATGATAACAAGCTATTTTTCTTCTCAGTTTTTTTTTTTCTTTGCCCCTTGTCGTCACTGTATTTCTTAATTGTGTAAGTCGTGTAACTGTATTTGTTAGTAATGTAAGTTGTTTAGTTATTGTAATTTAAATAGTGTAAATAATTAGAGCAATATAATGTAAATAGAGTTAGTGTTGTAAAAAAAATAAAATAAAATAATAAAATAATAATAAAAAAAAAAAAAAAAAAAAAAAAATTCCCCAAAAATGCGGTGATGGAGGTTAACATGTTGAACGCTAGAATAAATTTTCGTTCCCAAGGTATTGCATTAGTGTCAACTATCTTGCAAACGAAATCTTGAATTGTCGTGCCATTCTCCCTTCCAGTTTGGTTTGCCATTTTCCTGTTACAATTCTTGTTCTTTCGATAGTTTCCACGGTGGTTAATGTTCCTTAAGTCCTGTATCAAAGCCCCAAGGACATATAATGTTGGAGGTTGATGTTTCACTCTCTCTGATATCTGTCCGATCCTGACAGAAAATAAGGAATTATAGTTCTAGTTAGGATTGTTGCTATGGACCAGGATCTTATACGGAGATAAATGACACGGTCAAGTTTAACAACAGGTCTACAAACAACGGTAATACTCAGGGAATCTATTTGCATTTCTATTTGCCTTGAGCTTTGACGGAACAAGAGGTTTTTTTCCTAATTACTTAGTCCCATGCAACCTTGTTTAAAGCTTTCAAGTCTGCTATAGACTAATATTCATTGCAAAACACCTACCTTTTTTTCCAAACAATAATATACCAAGGTGAAAGGCAAGTGTGAACGATAAATTTGTAATTTTTAATTTGCCCTTCTTGACAAAACTGCAATGTCATTGAGCACCTCCCTACATAACAATGCGATTTATTACTCATCAATATCATTGCATGAATAATAATGATACATTTCGAGTGTTTTTTTCTTGAGCAACAACACCGGAAATGCTTGATTTCGTTGCATATTTTAACTTCTGTATCCGTTTTAGCACAAAAGGTACCACTCGATTGATTTGGCGGATTCTAGATATACTATTTTCAGGCTCTTCTGCTTTGTTCTCGTTTTACTTTATACAGTTTGCGATTTTTGCGTGAGAAATTCCATTGTCTAACGGCCACGGCGTTGTCTATAATTAAAAGTATTTTAAAATATTACAAATTCAGGTTGAAAAAATGAGAGATAAAAGGGGAAACGATAGTTCACACTACTTTCCGCAATGCTTCTTTATCAAAAAATAACAATTAATTAACCAGTCAGTTATTAGCTGTATTCTTAGTTGAGTTTATCTAGAAACACGTAGCACAAAACTGAATAAACGTAACATTCATGTCAAATGAACTTGTTAAAAATTTCGATTTAAAATAACACGCTGGAGCCAAGAGCAAGGCATCAAAGTAGAAATTTGCTCCTTACGTGGCAAGTAGCGATCTTGAAATTGAAAACGCGATAATCAAGATTCGGTCCGCTTTAATAGAATTAAAGACAAGCAAAATCTTGGATAAAGTTTGTCTTAAATTAAGACAAGTAGAGACAATTAAATTGTATTGAAGATCTGACTTTAACTTTTGAAAGTCCAAACTTAAAATTTAAAAACGAGTAAATTACTCCCAATCTTTCCCTAAATAGAGGTGTTGCTTGTTCGTGCCGGCAGTTTCTAAACTTTGAAAATATAATCATGCCATCCACGCTCCTATATAATACGTTTTCAATTATTTAACTTATTAAAGGGAGATAACTAATGAGTGTTTTGTGTAATTTTATTTGCGTATGATATTGTCATTTTATTTAATGCCTACGTAAATATTTGAAGTTTTCCTGATTCTACTCGTTGCAGCAAAAATGGCTTTTGAATGCTTCGAGTTATTTATCTATTTTATACAATGCATGACCCTTTTGGTTTTAACCCCCTTCTTAAACGATTAAACTATTAACAATTTTTTTTCCTTATATTTCAATCCTTCACAATTATTAAACTGTTTCCTTTTTTGCCTGATAAAAAGGAATCTTAAGCCATTGATTCTGTCTTATGGTAGACTTGTAATACCGAAAAAATGTTACTGTGCAATATGCGAGGAGAATTACTATGTTCTACCTAACGTAAAATAGATTATTTTTCTCAATTTCATCCAGACACTGATCTCCAGTCATTTCGCCAGTTGCAAAAGCTATTTCTTTTGCTGAGCTGGTGCTAAACAAGGCGTGCATGACAAGGCCGATCCGAGACAACCAGGTCCGGTTGCGTATTTTGCTGTTAAACGCCAAGTTGGTGAGTAACGTTTGTATTTGAATTGCAAATGAAAATATCTTGTGGTTACCCCTTCCCATAGAAAAAAAAAAAGATTTCTTGTTTAGATCGAAACCACCTGTCGTGCCCAGCCAATCATTTGAGTTGTTTGCTCTGAATATAAATTATAATATTGATCAGGTGCCCTGCAGGCGTGGGTGGAGGTTTTGTGTGGATGGATACCACCCCAATAAATCTTTTCCACGTGATATTGAGCTAAGGATAATTATAGTTTCTGATGTTCAAACTTTCAGCTGCTGTCCATTTATGCGTCACGAAAAGTTTTGTAGCACAATTTATTTGACATTGACATAGCAACCACGTTTTGACATGCCAAGTTTTGATGCTTTATCAAAACTTGTCCTCTATTGTTTTCTGGAGCAGCATTGCAGAGTCAGTACCTTTATGCATTTCATTTCCTTTTTGGATTAATAGGTCAGGCTCGATATATCGATATTCTAAAATGGCTCTGAGGCTTTCAGGACAAACCTGTAAAAGTGGTAATGTTTTCTTTTTATCCAAGTCTCTTTTAGTAATTGAGGGATAGAAAAATAACATAAAATAAAATAAATAGAATAAAACAAATGCGACTTTTGTCCTGAAGGCCTCGGAGCCATGTTTGAATATTGATATATCGGACATGGCCTAATTTACTTCAATTTATAATATTCGTAGCCGCTTTCACAGTTTACATTGAAAGAGACCTACAAGTCAAGTGTCTCGCAGCCTTTGTTTATTATTATTAACACGAAATTATTGACAATTTCTTTGATCACTGTCATAGAAGTTTAATTAATTGCTAATTCATTATTCCTTTTCCAGTAAACTTCAAACAACTCTTCATCACTTCTTAATCACAGCGATCTAAAGTAATACAAACGCTACTTTCAGTTATTTTATTTCCCTCAATGCTTTTGTACTAACGGATCACGTCAATGAAAGAAAGCTTAACTATTTTAGAACAAATTAGTTTAGAACGCTTGGTAAAATTACTGAGTCCCGAAGGTTGCCCATTCAGTGGAAGGGGTTTGACTTGTTTTCATTGCCCACTGATAAGAGCTTGTGTTGTTTGATTTATGAATAGTAGTAATATAAGAACCCATTTTTCCTGAGGGGTCAAGATGGAAATCCTAGCCTGATAGATTTATAAAAATTAGGTTCTCATATGCGGGTATTACAGTATCAGCAAATAATTTAAGGGAATATGAAACACGCCATATTGTAATTCAACAGGCACCGATTGGAAAAAAATAAATACAATAAACTGCATTAAATAACTTAATGTAATTATTCACAACAAACTACGCTAATATAACATAAAATGATTGCTTTCAATTTGTGGTACGTTTCGAGAAACATTCTCATCGGACGAACAAGCGAGGCGAAGCAATTTCATGTTGCTTTGGTCTGGTCAAAAATCAAGTTATGTTTACTTAATTCTCTATTCCAGTTTTCTTCATTAAGGTACGATAACTTTATTTGTCCACGGCATTTTCACCAGCCCATTTATGATACTCACCTAGCTATCTCTCTCCCTAACTAAAATCATAGAATAAAAATTCCAAACGAAATAACAACTGCTTTTCATGGCGGCCGTGTACAAAAATGTAAATGACTTAAACTGTGACGACTTAGTTTAGTCTTAGTTCTATACGTAAGTTGTATCAATAACTAAACTCTACTACGCAAAAAAAAAGTCTCGTTCGATAATCAGAGCGAGGTTGTGGAAGAGCTATATTTTTTTAGTATTCCTTAAGCGATAGGCACTCCTATAGTCGCGAAGAACATAGCGGATCAAATGACGTCATTTGATGTCATTTGACGTCTTTACCAACAAAAATTGTGTGATATTGTGGAGCAAGCTGTGCCTTAACAGAACGAAAACTCAGAGAAGAGGTTTCACCCCTTTGTACCAAGGTGGGGTTATGAGTTTACTTGTACGTCCGAGGGCTAATTTGCGAAGCACCAGCACTTTCTCGCCAAGACCTTTACTGCTTGCCTCGCTTCCCGCATCCTCCAACAGTACAGAAATGGGTTAAGGGATGAGTTTAAGAAAACCAGACATAATGTGGCATGCCAGGCAGGATCAGATTTTAAATCCACTCCAGTGAAAAGATATTTTACTGTTAATATACCATATGGAAGATAACAAACGAATAATGTCGATTGGACCCACAATGCATTGGACACTGTCTTCCTGTAGCGTGCAACATTTATTGGAATACCTTTCCCGGCCAATTTATTCTGCTGATTGTGTACAGTTGCACGGTGGATGCGAAGCTTGAGATAAATTTTCATGTAGCAGATTGTGGAGGTAACCACACACAGTAAAGCTATAATACAGCTTAAGGAAATAGTGACACGTAGCGTATAGAAGTATGATGACAACCCAATACAAAAAGCAAAAAGCCAAGAAAAAACAATAAAAACGTGTACCCGCGTCAAAGTCACCACCCTTCTGTATTTTATCCCCATAAACAGAGCCAGCAGTCTGTCCACACTTATTGCGGCTGTTGTAAGCAATGACACATTACAAAACGCAAAACCTGTTACGCGCAGCGGAAAGCCGGAATAGGTAAACGTGTAGAAACAGCCTTCGGAGTCTGCTGGCCACGGAGGCATCAACGTGGAATAAATGTAGAGAGGTTGTGTAAGGAGGCCAACACAAAGGTCTGTGCTCGCGAGAGATTGAAATAGACGTTTTGATGGCGAATGAAGGGATGACACCTTTTCGAGAGCATTAATGATCACAAGATTTCCCAGAAATGCAGTTATGCATGTGACCATATTAAATGCTGAAAAATATATCTTTTGATGAAATTCATTTATTCCGTGTCCGCAGAAAAACTCTTGAATTGTGGTGTTGTTTCCGTCGTCGGCTATACTGGCCATTGTCGTTTGAAGAACTTTCGCGTCAGGATCTAACAGAAAGAGAAAGTTTGAGTAGCATACTGATGGCCTCATTATGGGGGCTACAGTATTTGTGACCGGTTGAGAAAAACCCTTTCTTGTAGTTTTTTTTTTTTTTTTTTTTTTTTTTTTTCCCGTTTATTTGCTTAACAGCACTCTTCATCTGAATAATGTCAAGAATACAAAGCACGCAGAACGCGTGCTTAAAACGCTTTTCATATGATTTGTCACTAAGCAATTGAAACATTTAAGTTTTAGAAATACATTCGCCAAGTTTACATGCATATACAGCACAAGAGACAATAATTTACTTAAATTCTATTTCCAATTCACCGCATACCTAAGTGATGGTTTATAAATTAAGTTCCCTCATCCACTGGAAGCAGCTCAGAGCAAAATAAGGCCGTGTTTTTTCAAAGAAAAGGAAAAGAGCTTTGATAAAATCCTCACAATTGCTTCTTATCACATCTACGCCTTAGCACCCGAAAGTTTTGAAATCTACCTTGACCCTGTCGCCGTGTAGTCTGAAAATTTTGCAAATTATTAGCTCCATTTCCGTTAACAGATAAGAATCAAGCACATATATTGAGCAGGATATCTATTTCGATTACTTAAAATATCGTCCCTAATGTCAAGTTCCTAAATAGCTCCTAAAAACTCCGAATAGAGAGCGTATACACTTTCACAAACAGGAAATCAAACTCCTAGCACCTGTTGTATTTGATTAGCTTAGGTTGAGAGCTTTGATATTAAAGTGGACTTGCTCATTTCACGTTATGTTTAGATAAATAACCACGCTGATTATTCCATTTCCGCTTCCAACAAACAGTCCTTCAATGCTGCCTTTTCTTCATTAATCATAAAAATTACAATTTCCTCGATTATGATTGGTTTAAAAAACTCCTATTGTTATTACTCCAAGTTGTTATCGGACAGTTTGTTATCGGACAGTTTGTTATTGTACAGTTTATCATTGGACAGTTTGTTATCGGACAGTTCAGTGAGCCGATCACATTCAAAGTTGTAGTTACGTGCGTGTGTACGCGCACGCGCTTTTTTAGCGCCTAATTGCCGGTAGTAGGCCCGGTGTTTACATCTCCTTTGTAGGTATTTTAATGCAAATTTTCCCTTTCTTTCATAACTTGGCTATTCTTCTTTTTTCGGAAATTGTAATTTTTATGATTAATTGGTAATAAGACTTCGTGTCGTCCAATGCGGTCTGTAATCATACTCGTGATAAACTGATTTTGTCATCACTAGCTCTTGTGATAACAGACCGAATTGGACTTCACTCGGTCCTATTACCAATACAAATCGTGTTGTAAACGGAGGCCTCTCCTTGAAAAAATAAGCCCTGTTGCTTACGTCAAGCAGTCAAATTCGAGGAAATTGGTACAGCAACAATTGGTGAGACTAATGTTGTACTTAACGAAAAGGACATTTTCAACTGGATAGCCTTATGAACCCTTTTCCAGTTTGTTATAAGTCTATAATTATTTGAAAACTTATTAAAACGAAATTCCAAAAACCAAAATGAAAAACATTATTTTAAATTGAACACGTTGTCAGTTGAGCATGAACTTCAGGTTCTCCACTTACTATACAACTAAAGCGTACATCTCTTGCTCATCTCAATATCCTTTAAGGTATCATGGTAGGTGGATTGACAGTGTTTGGAAATCGCACTCTTACGCTGGCGCTTTGAAAGAAAACCCCATCAACCTGTACATTTTCTGAAAGCTTAATAGTTGTAGAATACAACAATATCTTTAAAATTTTCTAAAAATTTATTGTCGCAGTGATATTAAAAGAAACACCCAGAAACACTGCTTCTCTTAAACTGGTTCGCTTCCGCGCGTGAATTATCGGAGTGGCGCGATTAACATCGAAAATGTTTTCTCACACATCACCCTCAAAAAGGGAATCTGCGATCCAGATGTTTTTTTGTTTTTTTTCTACACCGTCCTAAAGTTTGATATTTTCAATGGGGACGTTTCCTTCTACTAAAGAGGCCATAACTTTGAAACGGAAGCGAAATTAAACAACGCCCGACACCCTTTTTCGAAGGAGGTATCTTGGAACATACCTGCCGATTTTCAGCCAATTCCATCGAAAGAACTAAAAATGTTCATCCTTATATGCAATTTTATTTTATGGAGAAAAAGACAAAAATCTTTTATGAAATTGGTTTGAATAGGTGCTAAAAATCCCCTCCGCACGGACAGCTGTCGGCATGGGTCAGTTTACCACAACAATGGGTTATGACAACTTGAAATAAACAGATGACTACAATTCTGGCGCGAAACTCGTTGCAATGAAACGTGAGTGAAATCGTCCGAGAAGCGACAAACTACAAGTTAAACTGCCGGGATTTCTTTTACTTAAAAGATTTCGTCGGCGGCATTGGTATTATGTTGCTTAAGTTCAGGCTTTTCGTTCTCCAGACACTTTTTGAAATCATGCCTCGTAAAGCCAAAAAGAGGAAATCTCGAGGTCTACATTGTGTACATCTACGTCTGCGCTTGATTCTCTCGTTTTGGAAGTTTTGGAATCGCGTCCGTTCTCCAGCAATTTCGTGCGACTAGCACTTGCTGTATTTTGCCCTTTAGCTTTATTGGCGGGACTAGTGTCCTCGAGCTCCTTCAACCATTCTTCTTGGTTAGAGTGCGACCCACGGTCGCTCAGAGCCAAAGATCTTGTTCGAGGCTGAACCTGTGGGTTCCAAAATGGGCAAGAACTTTTCCTGCGTTTTCGTCCTGACATGAAAAAAAAAAAAAAAAAAAAAAAAAAAATTGACAAGAACGAAAGCTAACTTGCGATGAAACAACCAGATCGAGAACAGCGTGCACAAATAAAACGTCAATTCGCATTACATGTGACAACTGGTGGTGAATTTTAATTAGAGGTGTCAACGTGCCGTAAGAGGTCACTGAAATTCAAAAATAGTTTTTCTTTTTATCTTAAAAAAGTAAGAAAGCTTGCTCTCCATTCTTTTTGCAAAAGATTTATCTCAGTCTTCTCAATTTGAACAGCAAAAAAACAAAACAAAAAACAAAACAAAACAAAACAAAACAAAAAACAAAACAGAGCAAAACAAAAAACAAAAAAGGTTTTTCATATTTCTCGTAAAAATCCACCAATCAAGATACCTTTATATATAAAATGCTTAACACGCCCGCTCTTGAATGTTTATTATTTTATTATTATTGTTGTTGTTATTATTATTATTATTATTATTTTAAGTCTTTAAAGTCTTGCCACTTTTAACTTATGGTGCCGAGTTCAATCCATGAGCCTAGGGCAGTCATAAGTCTGCTGGATTACTTGATGGATAGAGTCCTCCTAAGTATGTGAGCAGTTCCAAGGAGGACGGTCTTCTGTAGCTCTGTTATTCTAATATTGCCTGGGATCTTGCCGATGTAGTTTTCTGTTCCCTTCTTGACAAGCCCGAAAGCTCCAATGATCACAGGGACAGTTGTTGTTTTCATTCCCCACGTTTTCTCGATTTCAATCTCAAGATCTTCTTCTTCTTCTTCTTCTTCTTATTACTATTATTATTATTATTATTATTATTATTATTGTTGTTGTTGTTGTTATTGTTAAATGTTCTATTTGCTTTTTCGACCAAGGAGCGGGTTTTTTTGAAGATGGTGAATTGATTTTCATTGGAATCAAAACTAACGAAATTTGTACTATGCACTTAGATAACGAATTTTCTTGTTCTTAACACAGGCCCCGCGTTTTCCACGCAGAGCCCGTGTTTTCCACGCATTCCCCGTGTTTCAAGGCAGATCCCGTGTTTTCCACGCGCAGTCCCCGTGTTTCAAGGCTGACCCCGTGTTTTCCAAGCGGACCCCGTGTTTTCCACGCACCCCCCCCCATGTTTTCCACGCAGACCCCGTGTTTTCCACGCAGACCCCGTATTTTCAGGGCAGCGTGTTCTTACGGAGTTTACGGAGATTCGGCCTCTAGTCATGATTCTATTTTCAATACGGTATTGTAACCGTCAAAAAACAGTCAAATAGGCAGAGCAATATTACAGGAATCTCTTTCTTTTGATCCAGCAGGTCTTGAGAGAATCATTTTGTTGTTTTACGTAACTAGAGATAAAATGTGCCCCCGGGCCTGGGGTGGTCTTCCAGAAAAATTTATGACCAAAATCTGCGATATTCCCTATCCTATTTATGACTTGATCCTTGAATCAAAACCCTGTTTCGGACCTGCGTTATAATTAGTTCCCTAGCCTAGTTCAGACCAATGTGAAATTACCGTAAACATAATTTGTAAACGGCTTCTATTGATTTTCTTTTCGATAATGATGAAAAAGTGGCTTCTTCTTAAAAAAACATACCCATATCGAGGCTAGAGTGTAAAAACCATGCCCTATTTATGACCTGAAGTGGCCAAAAATCAGCTAAAATCGATACCCTGTTTATAACCAAAATGGCTGAAAAACCCTTTGGGGCCGCACATACCTATATAGCCCATATATACATAACTTATTAGATGTTTTGGTGTGTAGTATCGCTGTATATTTTTTCGAGTTGTGCCGTATTTTGACCAGGTTTTCTACTGTACAAATATGGCAAACAGGTTTTCAACCGTACAACATCGCTGTATACGGTATTCGCTGCAGTTGGATAATAAAAGGGAGTACCCCCCTCCCCCCCCCAACCCCTCCTTGGAAAATGCCTCGGATTTATTCAGCTGTTGAAATGAACCGAGTTGTCCTTGGATTTTATCACTTGTCAACGAATCATCTTGTACATTTTAGCGAAGCTAATTCACGGTGAATTCTTGTTATTTTCAAGAATTTTAATTATTACAACATACAGCCATTTTTACTTTCTAAATGCAATACCCAGCAATAAGTATTCTGGTGACGTTCTTCGGTCAACAGGCTGAATTACGTGTTCGGAACAGGGGTAAGCTCACTCAGTTTCCGCATATTTTATTCAAACGAAGTGGGGAGGGGTGGGGAGATCTTTCATACCGCTCAGAAAAAATAAATTTATTTAATAAAGGGCAATAATAAAGTTCGAAAGAATACTGTAGATCTGCAGTACGATGCGATCTTTTGAAGCTAGGTCAGACACTAATGAAAAAAAAAAAAAAACATGCCAAACTGAGGTAACAAACAAGGGTCGCTCCACCTACACCTAGTCGTGAAGAAAATGCATGCCAGGTCACTCAGCACAACTACAGCGAAAACAGCTCAGCAGGAAGTGTCAGGAAGTGTTAATTCAACACTTGCTTGTAAGATGGAGAACGCGGGCAAGGCAGGACTTTTGTGCTCTATTGTCCTACTGTTCTTCAGTGGAAATCAAATTTTTGCCACGGACATTTACACTAATATTTGGGCCGTGAAGGTTTATGGTGGTGTGCAAGACGCCAAGAAGTTAGCCGTCAAACATGGCTTGTCCTATGAAAGACACGTAAGTTAACTCAGTACACTTTAGCTTTTCGTCTCTGACTCTCGGATCCATTGAGGAAGTAAAAAACGGGACCTCTCGGCATTTCACTAATGCAACATAGTACGACTGGATTCTCACAAATCGCTTGTGTATGTGGTTTAAATTAAACTATAAATTCCGCCTTACTAATTATGAACGTTCTATTTTAGTCCATCGAGTTATGTAAGCTTTAAAGTTTACATTGTTTTTGCTTTTTTTTTTCCTAAAAACGCCCCGATCTTACAGCCAAAGATTGTTTCTACACCTCCAATACACCTCCATTTTCGCAGGAGACCCGTTGAATTAGAGCGTAGTATTTTCGGCAGGTTTCTTTCACAGGTCACAGGTCGCAAGTGACAGGTCACAGGTCACAGGTCACCAAAAGTGTGCCAAAACGTCATAAAACAGATGTATACAAGTGTGTGCCAAGTGTAACTATAACAGCTCTTTTCTGAAAAAAAAAAAAAGAAAAGAAAACGCATAAGGGAAATCAGCTGTAGCACTGAAATAAAAAGAAAATTGATTCAAAGAAAGCCGAGACTTGTTTCTGTTGAAAACAGACAATCTTTGTAGCCTTTCATTATAATATGAAAACGAAAGAGGCTTACACTGATCTGTGAATTATGCATTTACTTACCCTCGCCTAGGGTGTCTCTAGGTCGGCCTTAGCCAACTTAAAAGCCTTGGAAATGGCATTAGCCATATTCCAGGCAGTGTTGCAAATCCTTCTTGCATGGCAGCTAACATAGCTGTTGAGGGTCCTTCACAAAGGAGAAACACCAATCTTGACGCCACTCTCCACGACAAAGTAGACTTCAATGGAATTTCCAGAAAATATCCATACCATACCACAGGCGGCATCTTGGATTTGCGAGGGAGAATGGGGTTTCCTGGACTGGAATTCTGAAGGCATGGGAGGGTAACGCAGTTTGGAATTCCAAACAAATTTGGGGGTTTCAGCTCTGAATTTTCAGAGGGGGAAGATGACGAATGCTTCGCTCTAAATCGGTGATCTGATGACCTTTCCAGCTTATATATCATCAAGCACAAACCAACTGTGGAAGAAGGATAAAGATCGATTAGACAGGTGTTAGCAATCATGCAGAAAAGTGAGTGTATGAATGGTGCGGCAAGCTCCACATCAAAGAGGCCTTACAGTTGATTGATGAATAAAATGCAAAACAGGCCTGTGTTTCTTTCCAATCTAAAATTGTCCATCGACGATCTTGTTACGTGAAAAAAACTTGCACCAGTCTCCCTTTTCCAAATGGAAATGCCAGACAGATTTGCAGGGTTCATTACTAGTGGTCAGCAATTACTCAATGAATGCAATTTTCAATATGGCAGGTGATGGCACATCATGAACTTTACTTTTGTCTTCCGCTGGTATCAATATGATCTACTTTCCTGAAAATACGAAGGCAATGAACTAGAAACAAAAAGTTTTGTTCAGTGGTAAGCAACATATAGATAACACTTAGAAGGGAAAGCTACGTTGTACTTTATTAAACGTTAAACAAACTTGAGTTGCTTGTTCGCTTGACCAAAAATTGTGAGCAGAATTTTCTTGGAGGGGAAAAAAGTGCATTTCCTGTTCGGTGGAAATTTTAGACAGTTAAACCGGAATTCCAAAGGGTATGAAAAAAAAAAAAAAATCGGAAATTCCGAAGGGGAGGAGGGGTTAACAATTTTGGAATTTGGAGGGCATGGGAGGGGGGGGGGGGGTTGAGCATTTTGGAATTTCCTATGGCAAGGGGGGTCAAAATATTCATGCCGCCCATGGTAAGGAATGGAAATTTTCTGGAATCACCCAATGTCCTTGGCAGCTATTGCTGCTTTCCTTTTTCTATCTAGATGTTTTCTTCCTCTGACTGGTATCCGTGTCTTTGTCAGGAATTCTATCGTGCTTTAGAGCAAATTATTGCTGAAAATGTTCACTAGACATAAAAGACTTCTGTTCGCTCGAAAAGGTGGCAACACACTGAGTTTGCGCAGGCACAATGCTATCTCATGTAAGACCTCAATGCGGTGAGGGAATAGAATTCTGAATATACAAATATACATAATTTGGCATAATTTGATCATTTTGATGCCAGTTTCAAACCCATATTTTGATTTAATAGGCCACCTTATAACTTCAAGGGAAAAAAAGAAATGACTAAAAATGTTTGAATTATCATTTGGAGATGTAGATTTTGGATTGAAAGGTCCACTCACATCTTCTGAAATTAAACAACTTACATGCAATTATATTTATGAGTGTTTATTAGGAAGCAGAATGAATATATTAAGTACAAAACTAAATTTGATTGATTTATTTCTTAGCTCTTGGAGGACTATTACACTTTTAAAAGTCCTGAGATACATCATCGAGCAGAAAAGAAATCTGAGTCACTTGAGATTGACAGTAAGCTGGATTTGGATCACAAGGTTAGAATTTCATGAAGTTTTGTTTGATTTTGTATGTAGATACTATCCAAAAATTATAAATTTCATTTATTGTATCTCAGTAAAGTCAAGAGTAATAGTTGGCAGTGATAAGCCCAAAATGTTTTAGACCAAGGGCACTCAATCAAATTCTAATTTACAGTTTATGTCCTAATAGTTTCTCTTTTAATAGGTTGAATGGTTTATGCAGCAGAAGAAAAAAGAATATCAACTACTGTCTACAGTTATCAGAGACCCTTTACTTAAGGAACAGTGGTATATTGTGAGTTGCCCATTTTATCTGCTTTCAAAGAGTAGTTTGACATACATTACTTACTGATGACCATTGCCTAATGTTAACTTGCAAATGTATGTACATACGTACATTGTAACATTATACTTCTAGTTGCTTTGTAAATAGTAATTAATATTGGATTTCTGCTTACTCTAAACACAACATTGATGGTGACACCCATAATTGTGATATGTTTTTATCTTGGAAAATTAAACATTTCAATTGGTATGGATATCAATGGACACTCACTCCTGACCATCACCTCTTCGCTTCCTGTTCTGAAGACATTTCAAACATCCACTGACAATTGTATAGAGCCTTATTAGAGAGGTACAAACTAGGTGTTCAAAACGACTTTGCAGTTGTAAAGGGAATAGACCTCATGGTTCTTCTTAGATAATTTGATTGTAAGGGAAAGTCTTTTTTTTTTTCTTCACAAACCCATGAGACACTAGTCACAGGTAATTTAGGGCACGACAAAGGCTGCTAACATATTTTGAGTTCAAAAATGATAAAAGAAGAAGTCATATATCAAATTATTAAAAGTTCCAGATGATTGTTTAAACTTGCAAGAAACAGAAAGGCAAATACACTTCTTCAGGTAAATGGTTTCTTGACAATAAATGAATGTGATAAAAATGACAACAGTAAAAAAGAAAGGAAAAAGAACCTTAAGATTATTGCTCTCCACAGAATGCGAACCTGAAACCTCCTGCATGTGAGGAAATTGACTAACCAACTGTGCCACATCTGCAACACCATTCATGATGGGAAGAATATTCGTGTTAATTAATGTGTAGTGAAATGCTAGGTTAAATTTACACAGCATGCCCATGTGAGTTCTGAGTACGTACAGTTGAGCTGAAGTTCGAATGAGTTGATGACTGGCTCTAATCCTGTAAGTGAGCCATTTGCCGAGCTTGTACAAGTGGAGATGACGCAATTTAACCTTGATTAAAATTTTTTGGATGAAAAATGGAGAGGAGAATTGAGAGAATTTGAACATTGCATTTTGCTAGATACAGTAAGTTAAATATATGGTTGCTGTAAATTTATACATGTACAAGTATGGCCATGGTAAAATGATATGCCTTTCTTTGGTTGAACAAATGGTTGATGAAGAGAAGAAAAGACATTGCACATGGTTGCAAGTTTTGCAGTCACTGATATTACCTCGGAAAGAGAAGAAAAAAATAATATTTATAATTTATAAAGTAAACAAGAAATCATTCACAGTACAACACATAGGCATTTTATAATTACCTGGTAACCCAACCAAGTACTAACTCTGCCAAACACGTCTTAACTATGTTGATATGAAGAGACATGCTGCTGTTCTTGTGGTATTAATAGTGATTCCATGCTGAGCATAGAAAGACAAAACAAATTTCAAAGCCCACACCTAGAATTGACCCCAGAGCCTACAATGTTGTCATCAATGCCTTTATAACTGAAGAACAGTTTTAGATCTCATCAAAGATATTGTATTTATACTAATTTGTAACCTTACATACCTACCTACCTACCTACCTACCTACCTACCTACCTAACTACCTACATACATACATACATAGATTTTATTTTGTTTTCAAATTATTTTATTTTCATTTTTAACCTTATATTTGTTGAGTGAAACAATGGAATTCGGCTAATTAAGCTAAAGAGAATGCAGCTGTCAGTAATAAGTTTTGGCACCGAAATATTATTGAAGAACACAAAATATATAATTTTAGTATACACCACACAAGTGAATAGTGCTTTTCGCACGCTCTGATTGGTTAACTTAGAGGTGATTAGCAAGTACTATTCACCTCCAAGCAGCCGGCGTGAGAGATTTTAAAATTTCCGACCGCTTGTTACACATAAAATAACGTTTTGGTCAGCTAATTATTTAGCTTGTGTGGTCTATACTAAAACAATTATTGACCCTCAGTGTCGGTGAAAGTGATGGATATTTACCTCCACTTCGGTGAATAATTGTTAAATATAACTTAGAGAAGGAAAACCTAAAATACAGGGATTTTAATATTTGGTCACGCATCTGGCCAGTACTACGCTTACCCTAATAGCTGTAGTGATTAGGTAAGAAGCCGTATTTTCCTTGTGATAACATCTTGAACAAGGATGGCTTCATGAATGTTAATCTACAGCACCACAATTCTCCTTATGTATCTGTTACTGTTACATTTTGTACTATTTCTTGACAAGGCCAGTGCGCATTAGCTTCATTCTTCACCTCTCTGGCTCAATATATATGATAATTGTATGAATTTTATAAGATGTTATAGGTCAAAATTAAATTCAGGTTAAAATGAAATTCCTTTCTTTGTCTCATAACCCAAATTATTCATGGATCATGATTAATTAGGGTTAGAAGACAATATAGGAAATTGAGAATCAAACTAGGTTAAAATCATTTTAACCTGAATTTCATTTTTACCTGTATTACTGTGTGACCTTATGCATTAAAAACCCAGTTCAGTGGCATCAAAACTGCCAGTGCTTACTGATCCATTTTCCAAGTTGAGTGGTTCATAGCCACTTTAAGTTCCTAACAAGAAAGTTCAGTAGTGCAACAACTAAATTTGTTCAGCCAATCACATGCAGGGTGAGTCTTCAACAAAAAGGTCTGGTTAATTTTAGCTGCGAGCAGTAATTAAAATATAGAGTTTTAAAAATAATTTTACACCCTGTATTCATTATAGCGGAATGAAATGCGAAGAAAATACATGTATATAAAACAGCTCTGAACTGTTCAGTGACTAATAACTTTGAACCTGAGTGCAGACAAAGCAACTCAGCACCCAGCAGCTTTGAAAAATAATTTGTTTTTGTCCTAGTGACAAATATCAAAAGCAATACAAAAGGAGAGGACTATAGGACTACAGCTGCTGTATTAGTATGCAATGCTTTGTTTGGTCAACTGTTTTAATTTACTCAAGCTACATCTTGTATATAGACACTATTAAATGATTTATAAATCTCTCTTATTTATGTTAAATCTTTCCTTGAATCTCATTTTAGGAGAGACCTAAATATCCAACATCACTTCAGTTTGGCCGACGTACACAGGGGACGAATTCTAGTGGCAGTACTTGATGATGGAGTTAATGGGAATCATCCTGAACTATCATCTAATTATGTACTGATTTCGAATTGTTGAGTTTCCTTTCACTCTTTACATTAACACTGGGGGTGGTGAATGGCAAAATCTGAGGCTTATGGAAGACCCTTCTTTAACATCTACATGAGACTGAGACTTTCAACAAGTTTGTAAAATCTGGGCCTAATAATATGCTTTACAGAAAATAGCAAATGGGAGACTTGTTAGCTAATTGACTAATACAGTGATTATGGCAAACTTGGTCATTAAGTGGTAATTTGGTATTTATTAATCTAGATTCTTTTGAACCAGTTAGAATGACAGTCGTGAACAGTACGGGTGATTGTGAGTTCTAGCAATCGAAGAGCTGTGTGCATATCAATCTGCCTTATGTTGAATTTTAGGCCTTTTTTTCTTTTTCCTGGGTCTGATCTGAAATAGCAAAATCAACATTGTTTCAGGGAGAAGGGGGCAAGGGAGGAGGGGGAGGGAGAGAAATGTTTTCACCGAGATGCTCAGAAATGAAATTTTACTGCCGAGTGTCCGATTACTTTTGTTGCCCATTATGGCTCTGATCTGCCTCTTTGGTATGGGTCGCACTTGGGAAAAGTTTTCATCTTTGTCGGCTAAAAAACCACAAAAATTTGAAACCGCAACCGGAAAGGAAAACTTTTAGACAGAAACGGAGGGTCGAACTAGTGGGAGATAATTGTCAGTACCAAATTTCAAATCTGTTTGCTTGGCGATGTCATCCTAAGCTTTGCGGGCTTCACTGCTGTTGATGCGATCGAAATTCTCGGCCCACTGGTTGATTAGCATTTTCTCTTTGTTATCTGACCATCTTTCATAAGATTGTTTTCCAGTATCAGCGGGTTCATGATCAGGAGACGATTGGGAAGACGAAGACGACGACGCTTGTGAAGCACTTGCCTGCATGGACCTCTCCGGTACAGTGTTTTCCTGCGCAATGCTCGCATGTGAAGTGCTCGGCTGCGTTCCCCTCCCAGTCATATCATGTTAGACAGGAACATACTGCGGGTATTCCATGCTATCGCCGTAAAAACCTTGAAAACCTTGAAGTTGTGCCGAATTATAATAATAGCCTCGTTCGTTCATGATGAAAGACCGCAAACTAGAACTGAACTTCCCGTGCATATCGTTTTTCATGTTACGCTGACAAGCGTTGACAGTTACCGTTGTGATTCCCATTGTTTGGCTCGACTTTTCGAAAATCTGCCTGCCCCACCCAAGCACTACGGCGTCTTTGATGTTTTGCCGATTCGCAAAGTTTTGCTAAAGCGAAAAACCTGCGGTCGCACTAGGCAAAGGCGCGCGGTGGCAGATTTCCACCGCAAAGTAAACAAATTCTGGCAAAGATTTCCAAAGTGCGACCCAATCTCAGCAACTGGGCTACAAATTATATTTTAAACATTCACCCGGACTTTTTCCACTCATTTACACATTTTTTGGAAGAAAATCTGCCTGGGTCTAGAGAGCTTTCTCTCAAGCAAAGATGGCTGTGTCTTATACCAATATGATTCATGTACATGTACATGAAATAATGGTGCTTCTGTTTATAGTGTTCAAAGTCAAAATCAAATCCCTCATAATCTTAGCTGTCTTCTCGTAAGTTAAAGGAAAATAGGAAACAGAGCAGCGAACCTGAGAAACATATTTATTTTAAAAATATTTCTTCTCTTCTAGGTTGCGTCTGCAAGTTATGATTATGTAGAAAATAATCCAGTACCAGTTCCGAGTGGAGGAACAGTGTCAGGGTATGTTTTTTACCTTATTAATTTTTGGTTTGGTTTTTGTTTAAGATCTACCTTCAGAATAATTGGATCAAATTTCAGTACTGCTCAATTAATATACAATTGGAGAGAGGCCTGAGGGTGGGGGGAGGGCTGCTACTTCCCAAAAATTTGGGTGAGGGTGGGTTGCCTGCTTCCCGAAACCCTTACCCTATTTATGACCAAAATCTGTGATATTCCTCACCCTATTTATGACCTGACCCAAAATTTGGTACCTTATTTATGATGCAATCCTTAAATCAATACCCTGTTTCAGGCCTGCTTAATATAATTTAGTTTCCTAGTTCAGACCAATGTTAAATTAATTTGAAGTTTACAGCAATTATTGCTGTAAACGTCTAATCTTAAAAGCATACTGTCTTAGAGTGCAAAAAAACACAGTACCCTATTTATGACCAAAATGGCAAAAATCAATACCCTATTTTATGATCAAAACACCTGAAAAACCATACCCTTTGGGGCCACACATATACCTACTGTATACCAGTGTACCCCCCTTCCAGGGGGATGCTTATTTGAGAACAGATGCACTTTTTTGGCACCATCTCTTTTGAAGTGTTTATATACGCAAACTGTAAACTGTAGCATGGTTAAATTTTCTCAACATAGGGATTGAATTTACTGTTAAATGAACAAGACAAGTCTTTCCTAACCCAACATCAAACTAACCTTGATACACATAAACATTGAAAGATGGGAGCTAGCATATTGTTAAGTGCACTTGCATGTATCGACAGCAAGCTTTTATTAGTAGAATAGGGGTGTTGCTAAAAGAAATGACAATTAGGACTGAGTGGAATCCAATTTGATCTGTAAATCAAATGCATGATTAGCAAAGTTGGACAACCCTTCAGGGGCAGTTCAGAACAAATTGGATGACACCCAGTCCTGTTACTAAATTTGCTCTGGACAGAAATTGTGTACAATTTCACCGGAAGTAAGGCTGTGTTTTCTAGCCTGTGGATGAATGTTCATAAGTTCTGAAATATAGAACGCTACAAATGCATGGGTGCAAGTGCAAGTCACATAACTGTTGGATTCATGGTTGTGATATACAGTTAAAGGGTGTTTTTCAATTGAGTGTCGCAAAACCAAAACCAAGTCAATTACTAACCAAGTAGACTATACGCACCGAATCTTAAGCCATTATTAATAGTAAAACCAAATTCAAAACCAAAATATTTGCCTTATTACTTTCGACACTCAATTGTATACTGATCTATTCTAATTCATGAACAAATAACTGAAGAAAGTTAGCATTTTTCATTTCCTTCTCGCTTCCTGCCCTCTTAAGAGTGCCACTTCCTGCCCTTTTTCTTTCATATCAATCTGCCCCCTATTCTCCTGAGCTCCTGCCCCAACCCCCTGTCCACACCAATAAATTGTGAATGATGTAAAAAAAATTAAAGAAAGAAATACATGTACATCAGAAAAAGCAATTAGCCTTAGTTTACTGTGAGTCTTGGTTTAGAAAATACAAGGTTAAATTTGTTAGTTGTGTCTTATTTATTCACGGAATAATAAAATGTAGCTCTTCATGATAATGATTCTAAGTTGTTGATGATCCTAGACATGGCAACAAGTGTGCTGGGGTTATAGCTGGAGCAGCTAATAACAACTTGTGTGGTGTGGGATTGGCATACAATGCAGGTAAGTGAGCTGGTCAAGATTAATAGCTTGCAAAATGCTGAATAACTGCCCCTATCTTGATACTGGTACATTGGTAAATGATGTAGGATTTAGACGGTTTTTTCAGGTTTTTTGCCCCATGAAAGCCATCTTCAAAGGTAGTTCCCTTAGGAAACCAAGCGTATAAATTTACACTCTGTTCAAAGCATATATACGATCTATTCTAACTATTTATTAATATTAAACTAATTTTAAGTCTATTTTATAGAAAAGCTATTTGGCCAGAACTCATTGCAGGTCATACACTGTAGTCTATTTAATTCTATATTTTTAAAACTCTTTTTCAATACATTTAATTACAATTCTGTTTAAAACAATAAAATAGATTAGAACTTGGATTTAGTAAAAATATAGTTTGGAGGATTCAATCAGCCTGTTCTGTCTGTTCTCTGAAAAAGATTACCCTAAAAGAATTTCTTTATTGGACGTAGAGGAAAATAGAATCGACATGGTGGAATTTACAATCCATTTTTGCAGTTTTGAGTGACTGTTTTTTGTTCGCATTGTATCTAAAAAGACAGCTCGTATTCGAAATACATCTACTTGTAAATGCGTTCTTCTAAGGCAGAGAGGAGATAGAATTGTTTTAGTTTTATTGGAATTTGAGTTTTGCAGTCTAGTATATCACTGGATTCTATTTGGTTCCTACATGAAGCAAAAGAGAATTTACTACCAGGCGGATCTGTTTTAAAAGACATTTGAAGCAGTAGTTGTTAAAGTCCCATGAAACTTAATAGCAGTTTAGGGTCGTCACAAAGTTTTGGAGTTGGCAACTTTATTGTTGAAGTAAGTAGTTGATTTTGCCTTTCCTGCTAAAGACTGAGACAGTCACATATACCGTAATAGATCAAAGTAACCGGCCAAGATCACGAAGTAATTGACGATTTGTGCTGGAAGTGGGCTGGTTTTGATGACCCTGAGCAGGGAACCAATTTTCGTGGACCATAAAGCTGCTGCAAAAAAAGCCTTGAAAGTAGTAAGAAAATCTCGTTCTCTGTTAAATACTCTCCGTTAATAAAAAAAAAAAAAAAAAAAAAGAGAGAGAGAATAGATGTGAGGCATGCCTTTAATGAAGAGGCTAAGAGCAAAAGTAATTGCAAACTTTCAATCTCCCATACCTCAGGAGTTCGACTTTTCGATGACGATATTGGTGTCAGGTCAACAGATGCTACAGAGTCAGCTGCCCTGCTTCACAAAATCGAAATGGTTGATATTTACTCAAACAGCTGGGGACCAGGGGATAGGGGCTGGAAGCTGGTTGCAGGTCCTGGAGTGCTGGCCAATCAAGCTTTAAAAAATGGGGCTAAAAAGGTACAGTTTGAGTATAAGTTTAACATACTTTTGTACTAAGAGTAATGTAATCATTATTGATATTAAAAAAATTAACACAAAGCCATTTAGCTGAGAGAAGCCACCGGCCTGCTGGCAAATAACACTGAACAGAGATTAATGGAGGATGATAGATTTTGCCTAGATGGAACAAAGAGGATTGGTGTTGATAGGTTTTATTTCTGTCAGCAAAAAAAGAGAAAAAAAACAAAAAGAAAAGGACCTTTTCCATATAGGGAGGGGGGCTAGGGAGGCGTCGTCATGGTTTCATGATTAGTGTGCTCGCCACCTGATCATGCGGTCGAGTTTGAGTTTTGGCCGAGAACACTGTGTTCTGTTCCTTGGTAAGACACTTTACCCTCATAGTGCCTCTCTCCACCCAGGTGTATACATGTAAATGAGTAGCGCTGAACTTAATGCTGGGGGTAACCCTGCAATGGACTAGCATCCCATCCAGGGGGGAGTAGAAATACTCCTAGTCACTTATGCTACAGAAACCGGGATTTGCACCAGCCTGATGGGCCACTTAGCTTGTATTCAGACTTAATCTTACTTTATATGAAGCGCCATAAGCAAGAACGTTCTACCAGTCTCTCAGAAAATTAAGCGGCAACAACAAAAGGAAAAGGAGACATAACCACTAACAACAAAGGAAACAAAACATTTTTTTTCCCTTTCTTTCAGGGTAGAAGGGGCTTGGGTGCTATTCATGTCTTTGCAGCTGGAAATGGCGGCGTTTTTCAAGACAGTTGTGCCTATAACGGTTATGTTAATATTATTTACACTATCGCAATCACCGGATTAAACAAAGATGGTTCGAATCCAACCTATGCTGAAGACTGCCCTGGAATCATGGCCACAACTTACAGCAGAGACACATGGAAAGGATACGGAAAAGTTGTGAGTGAAACAGCTGTCAGCTTGTGAAAGGTTTTACAGTTCCTCCCTTATCCCACAAGGCTTCTTTGCTTTTTCCCAAGAAGAAAGGGCCAGTAACCTTCTCTTTGGGGGCTGTCAAAACTAGTAAACTTTTTTTTATTAAGAGTACACTCTGAGCACAGCACTCTCTTCATTCCACTGTATATATCGGTATTGGTTGTTTGGTCTGGATATTTTGCCCTTTTATGAAACCCAATAATGACCAACAAGGTCTCCTTTTACGAACTTAAACTGTAAAGTGTTAAGCTGTGTACAATGAGAGCTGCGAGGTCTAAGCTTGAAATTGAATTTTAAAACATTGGAGGGATATTTTAGTCTGGACCCCATGCAATTGTGGTGCCTTTGTGAAACCAGTTATCAGTTAATTAAAGTGGTTGTAAATAAAGAATAAGTGCGTTGAGTTAATCTCTTTCTCTCGTTTGCCTATTTTTCCGTTCATGCAGATAACCGCTGATAAACAGTCTGGATGTGTAGACAATTTTGGAGGAACGTCCACAGCGGCAGCGATGGCTTCAGGTCTCATTGCTCTGACACTTGAAGCAAAGTAATTGACGATTTTATTTCTGAGTTTCAGTGGAAACATTGCTGTGTGGAGGGTGCCATGATGGTAGAACGTAACTTTCTGCTTCGCGTCCCCTTTCCTATCGACCCCACTTGCCTCCCTCCCCTCGCAGTTAAATGGCCATTATTGTGCCGTAGGAAAATAAATCAAATTTTGTGTCAGCCCTCGCTGTAAGCGACCCTAACATTCTATACCTTTAAGAGTGATCAGTTCCAAACCGTCCTTAGTTTTAGCTCTGACAACATCATGCACTTGTAGAACGTGTTTGATACAACTGACTTAATAGCAGAAAAAAATTGAATCACATTTCTTTCTGAATCGCAAACAAGGGAAGACTCCTCTAGAATATCATTGACCGTCACTGATGCTTACTACGTTTACTACGTTTTGGTAAGTTGATATTTTCTAGTGTGAAGTTATGTTAAAGCAGAATTATTAATCTATTTTGTGTGATAATCGTTAAACCACTATTTTTTTGTCTTACAGTCCTGACTTAACATGGCGAGACGTGCAACACGTGATAGCCAGAAGCGCGAGACCCGCGCCAGGGGGAGTCCCACTAGGGAATGGAGAATGGGTAAGGAACAAAGCTGGCTTAGCCTTCAGCAAGAGTTATGGCTTTGGACTTATGGATGCGGGCATGATGGTGCACTTGGCCAAACACTGGAGAACAGTTCCGCAGCAACGAAGATGCGAGTTTAAAGGTCATGATGAAAACAGGTTTGACTCAGTTTGTGGTTTGTGTTAAAAGTTTGTTGATGTGATTGAAGATTTCCGGTGATATATATATATATATATATATATATATATATATATATATATATATGTATATATATATATGTATATATGTATGTATATATATATATATATGTATATATATGTATATATATATGTATATATATATGTATATATATGTATATATATGTATATATATGTATATATATGTATATATATGTATATATATGTATATATATGTATATATATATGTATATATATATATAAATATAAAATGAAGCAGTTGTGACATAAAGCCTGCTACTATATGTATAAAATATTAATAACGATGCTTCCCTTCTTTCAATTACAGACCAATCCCTTCTGAGGTGTCGGTAACGTTCGCTAGCTGTGCGATAAAATTTCTGGAACATGTTCAGGTCAAGGTAAATCTTGATTTCACGCGCCGAGGAGATCTGGAGCTGGAGCTGGAGGCTCCTAGTGGTACAAAATCACCACTGACTAATCGGCGACATCTTGACAACTTCACTGGATTTAAAAATCTTACAAACTGGGTTATCGCTACCCTTTTTCATTGGGGAGAGAATCCCGAGGGACAATGGAAGGTGAAAATTAGAAATTTGGATAGAAGGTACCAAACTAAGGGTAAGTACAGATCGGTGACTTTCATCTCGAAATATTCCTTTAGTGTTAAATTGTACAGTAACTGAATAGTGTAAAAATGTTTTTGTTTTATTTTGTTTTGTTTTGTTTTGTTTTGTTTTGTTCTTAGTGCACAGTGCTTTCTACTTGTAACGAAAGCATTTTGGACCACGCCTGATTGTCTTCCTTTTATGTTCCACCTCAGAAACCTCAAGTTACCTGATCATAAAAATGCGGGTTAAATCTTCATTCATGTACATTAGTCGTTTGGTTCATTAGTTAAACTGATTGCAGCCTTTTGAATCACATAGTGCCTTATGAAAGAGGACTTAAAACTAATGCTTGCGCTGTGTTTCTTCATTCTAGGTACACTTTATAGCTGGTCGTTAATTTTGTATGGAACGTCTGAGGATCCCCTTTTAAAGAACCGTTATGCCCCAAATAATTCCGGAAGCTTCACATTTCCAACATATGCAACAACATCATATCCTACAAAAGAACCTGCTACAATCTCGCCGCGACCAACTTCTAAACCTGGTAGGCGAAACTTGTCGGTTCGTCTTTTGTTTTTGTCGCCAAACACGAGTTAATTGGGGACACTATTTAAAAAATGATTTCATTTTTACGGAGAATGCTGTTAAAGACTGGATAAAAAAGTTCCATAGAAGACTATTCATTCTTATAATATAAAGTAAGCACCACAGACAGCTAACCGATATGGTACAGACCATCCACTAATTCGCACATAGTGGACAATTAATGCACTTGTTAATTAGAAGCTAAGCGATGTTTACTTTCCTTAATTACGAAAAATTAGTTAAGTTACAGCTATGGACTAATTCTGTTGGAAAATGCGCAAAAACGTGAAATCATAACTACAGTACCTACAGGATAAGAGTCAGCACCCCTATTCCCCCTTTCAATGGTTGAAAATTGTAAAATGCAAAGTTGTGTTAGATGAAAGTGTTATGCCAACATTGTACAGTGGTGGGGAGGGGCAAAATGCGTATAGGATGACGTTTACTAACCCTTGTGACTAAGCTTGTAGCTTTTCGGGACATCTTGATCTGTTTTGATAAATCAGAATAAGTTTCCTGAAATACCGTCAAAGTGACAGTGACTGGATAGTGTTCAGGAGTTTGTCCACTTGCTCAAAGGTTACAACCATTTTGTATGGCATCACAATCGGCACCACAGAAAAACACTGTTGATGTTTTTATACTCTTTTTGTGTGCTTGAAGGACAAAGCTTTTTGATTCTTGCGGTCCTTTTGAACATACGGTATCTTTATCAGTGCGTGAGATAAAATGCTATTAAGCAAACACGCGTACGGTAATTTTACATGTATTTGCATCGACGGCATACGCGCACGTGCTGAAAAGTATCGGACTGAATTCTGACAGCAAGTTTCTTTAATTCGTCTGCTTTATAAACTTACAAATGTGGAACAACTATACTCATTGCTTAGTACTGCCCCCGTGACCTTTCAAGAGCAACAATTTCATGGACACGAGGTTTTTCAACATTTTTTAATGAAATTCCAATCTGTTTCTTCCATAGGTCTCCAGAAGGAAATCCTGATCCTCCTTATTACTGTTGGCGTTCTTGTCCTAGCAGCTGTGAGTTTTCTTTGTCTTTCCAGTCGTCTGTGTCCTGGGTGTGTTCCTGTGTGTTGTATGCTGTGTCTTGGTGTGTTATCTCGCCTACTGGACCGTGTGCTCCCGTCTCTCTCTGAGCTGTGCCGATGGTGCCATGCTGACCTGAAGACGATCCACAGCGGGATAAACCAGACGCAAACAGAACTGGAGGAAAAGGAAGAGAAAGAGAAATGCGACGACCTTGCTAAATACCCCAGACCTGTCCGCTCTGGCTCATCTGTATATTCGCGGGATACCAGTAAAGGGTATATGGTTTAGAGCGTTATTTAACGACGTTGGCTTGAAAATCTGCTAATGCATATTTTGTTTGTTTGTTTTTTGTTTTCAAACTTTAACTGCCATCATGTAATGAGTAGGTCACCGAGTTCATTCCAGGGCTATATCGTATGGAAAAATACCGATATTAAAAAAAAATAACGCAAGAAACTCGTCATGATCTCTAAGGATTTTAGTTCTGTTGCGTCATCCAAATGTTGCGATCCTTTTTCAAAAAACTTAACCACTGAAGAAGCATTTAAAGCCTTTGCACAGAGAGAGCTTAAAACACGGTAGAACGAGTGTCAAAGATCGTTAAATCCACGCAAAATGCGGTAACCAATAGCACTGTTGTTCAGTTTTATTGCCTAACGCGCATGCTCAATACATGAAGTGTGCGGGATTGTGCGTTATTTGCGTGCGCAGTAATCATGCGCACCAACAATCAGCGCGAACGTCCTTAATAAAAAGAGACAGGAACGTCACTAAAGCCCAGGAAAAGAAAAAATACCGCCATTGTATTTATTAAAAACAGGAAACAGAAAACAGAATTTATTGAATTAATGCTCGAGGGGATTTAAACGTTTTCAGATATATGAGCAGTTTGAGTTTGATTGTTTGAACAATTGACAAGTTTTGTTTTGTTAATTAATATATATTGTAGGAGCGTTAACGGAAAAAGAACCAGAACTTGGTAAATTAATCTCCAAAGGGGTTGAA
This sequence comes from Orbicella franksi, assembly GCF_964199315.1. NCBI lineage: Eukaryota > Metazoa > Cnidaria > Anthozoa > Scleractinia > Merulinidae > Orbicella > Orbicella franksi. The sequence continues at coordinate 8,393,707 of NC_138155.1, forward strand.
ACGTTTTCGGATATATATGTACATTTTCATTTTGATTGTTTGAATACTTGACATGTTTTGTGTTTAGAACTTGGTTTCAGAAGAAAATAGCATTAAACATGATATTGTAGGAGCGATAAGGCCTTAGTAATTTAGTAATATTGTTCCTACAAGTTTCATAGCTATGGAATGTGCATGTTGAGTAAGGCTTATAAGATTGGTATAAAGTTTGTAGACAGTCATTGATCGGTCGTAGTACGTTCCTATCCGACAATTGTTAGATTAGTAAATCATCTTTATGGCTTTCCTTGTATGATTTTCATTCCTATTATTGCTTTTATTTCTTTTTTTTTTTTCTTTTTAGTCCGTGTGCCATTAAGTTGTAACGAATAAATTAATTAGTTATTGTAAGTTCACACAAGACGAACGAGCGGTCAAATTTCGGCTAATCAGAATGGGCTCACCTTTAAAAGCTATTCACATGAAAACAAGCAATGATATCATAAAGAGTTATACTCATTTTCTCGTGGTTTTCCATCAAATAACACCAGATTTCGACCTTGGACCCTCACTCCTCTCCAGAGACACTTAGCGAGGTAGTTTTTAAGAATTCATCTGGGACCTCCATGGCCACCAGGTGCCCAACAAATTCTTAGTTGCTCGGAAATTTCTATCGATCTATTGTTTTGTTTGTGTGTTTTTGTTTGTTTTTGTTTTGTTTTGTTGTTTTGTTTTGTTTTGTTTTGTTTGTTTGTTTGTTTGTTTGTTTTTTTTTTGCAGTAGGAATGTCTTAACTGCACCATGATCTAGCAACTTTTCTGGTTAACGCTTGTCGACTAGCAGACACGTGACCCAGACTTACGTCATGTGGTGCCAGTGGGGACGAGTCTACACCCGTTTAGTAGGGAGAGGAATGGATGTGGCTTCAGAGGGCTTAGGGAATAGCAATTAGCTTTGGATCCAAGGTCGTATCTAAACCTTCAGTGAGGAGCGGGAGGAATTCACACGGGTAAACAAAATTCAAGAAGCAAGCGAGTACATGCAATCTTCGTGAGATACCCGCATTCCAGCTTAGAGTAAGGTTAATGACGGTGAGTGGCCAGGAGTTTCCCAAACAGCGAGAAAACGGCTGGGAAACAGATAACTCAAAGAGCAGATCCGTTGAGTGCCCTTAACAAGTAGAAAATGTTAAAGCTAGGCAGGGTTCGATTTTTAGTAATAGATTACGTTTTCATTTCCAAGCTCGCGCGCTAAATGGCAGCCAAATGGCGGTCCGAGAGAATTGTAGCGTGATGACTTTGGGTTTAGGGTTAGGGTGTGCCATATTGGTACCCTTCCGAAGGAGACCAACATTGCGTGTCCATACAATCCTCTGTAAATATGGGTGAAAAATGGCTCTGAATAACGCATGTATGAAAAACGGTGGTTGTTCAAATATCAGACATTTATCAAATCTTGGAGTCCTGATTGAACATATTGAATGGTCACCGTTTTTTTCTTGCCAATGGCACGACAGTAAAAACCAGCAAAAGCGTGAAAGTGTCAAGCTCTGGTTTTCGTCCTCTTTGACAATGAAACGCTCCACGGTAAAAAAGCAAACAAGACTCTTTGAGATATCAACCGAGATGAAAATCATTGGTCCTCCATATTTTTTATCCATTAACTTGCTTGCCGCCAGTTTAAAAAGATGAACTTTAGCGGTGTACAGATGGACTTCCGCTAACTGACGGCTCTCTTTGAAAAGTGAACAGTTAGAAATGGTCCCAACCACATACAAACACTGTATTTTAAACCTTTCATGAGCAGACACCTGTCTTAAGCGGATAGTTTTCCTGGTGGAGAGGCCGTGTCTGCTTACGGGGAGGTTCGACTGGATTGACTTTAGCGGGTCGTGTTGGGAGGGATTCTGGACACCGCTTCTGTGCGCCGTAATCACCTCGATTTTCCTCTCCAAATTCATGTGACGAAGGGGCGTTATGGTTTGACAGCGCCTACCCTTAAAAGAAAGAGGCGAGCTGAATATTAAATTCCCAAAATCTCGACTCCTTATGACTGCAAAAACGTTATCGATTGGACAAGGAAACGGGCTCCTTCGTCGGGCGCTATGATGAACAGGTGAACCATGTAAAGATCGGGAACATGAACATATATTCCAAAAACCTTCCCTACAGACATGTTTCCGCCATCCAAACTCATGATGGTATATAGAAGAGAATGTAGCTAAATAAATATAGATAAATTCGGTTGAAATAGGGAAATTTTCACATCGCAGACGTTAAAAGTACATTAAAACTTGTCTGTAGTGATCCGTACTGGGATTTTGCTTTGTTTAGCATGTTGAGGAAGACTTTTTTATCTCAGAACTTCTTGTGACTGGAAGACTGTGTCGTGAACCCGAAGGACGATATCATTGCTTCTGAACCATTATTATCGTCTTAATCTTAACCAACTCGAACTCTCTAAAGGTGTCAGTTAGGTGCTAAGACATGATCTACGCTGCCATGTTTGTTTTAGATGCTGCGACTAAGAAAATTTGCTTTCTTGGACTCCCTAAAATACAGTAATAGCCCACGTATAAGAGCGCCGGCTGATGGCGAAGGCTGGTAAAGTACAGTTATGAAATCCTGGAAACTCTAAGAATGGCAGACCTAGGATGTAATTAATAACTTTGAGATCGCGCTGTTTGAATAAACCGGCCCGGAGTTGCGTCATTTTCCAGAATTCGATGACAAAAAAAAAAAAAAAACTACCATATTATAAAGCAGCTTTACATACACACATACGTTTCTTGAAGCTCTCTCATAGGGGCTTTTCAGCCACAATGTAAAAGAAATTATAAATAAATTATATTACAAGAGTATACAAGAATTGACAAGGACAACAATAGAATCAAATAAATAAAACTAGAAAATTTTATGTCTGAATTTATGAAAACAGTGTTAAAGAAATCAAGCGTTTTTTTTTTCCTCTCCAAAGTGGACGTTATACAAACTAAAAGGAGTGTCAGTCTCCTCCACTCTTTTATCTTCCTTTTCTTGCTCTCCTCTCTCTATTTTCTTCTTTCTTTCTTTCTTCCTTCCTTTCTTTCTTTTTTCAACGCTCGGAGTGATTTTAAGGCCTTTTGGAGATGTGAAATCAAAATGCATATGGCTGTTTTGGCGCAAAATCTCCGGACTTTCACATGAAACCTTTCACCCGTTTATCAGGGAATTTTGAAAGGTCTGCATGTGTGGAAATGCGTTTTGTATGGTACAAGCGCCTAAAGAAAAATTATAGATTCCACAACCTCTTTTTGACTCTTTGGAATAAAAACGCTGGGTGGAAGAAATACAAACGTTTGCCACCTGAGAATTTGAATCAAAGAAAACAGCGATGACAACAAGCTCGAAATAATTTATTCGCTTTCATTTGCATAACAACTCGTAGAGAACTATCATATCGTTTGATATTGTAACATAACATATAATGCTGTTTCAATCTGTAGTGATCCTAATATCTCTTAACGTAGCGACGAAAGAAATCTTAGCCCACCGAAGAAAACTATTTTGACTCCCACGGGAAATCTGTTTGTTTCTTTTTTTCTTTTTTTTTTTTTTTTTTTAACCCAGCAACAGGAGCAATTCTGGCCTAGCTGCGATACAATTCGGAGGGTAGCTAAAATATGTTGAATCCAGAAACGAAAACAACTCCAAGAATAGCCATTAGCGAAGGAAATCAATTTAAGTACTTTACCACAACAAAGTAGTTACCAACAATGCACAAGAAGATTATTCGGAGCGCAGATAAAACAACTCTAACATTAAGTGTAACGATCATCCTAGAAAATAACTCAACAAAACAACAGCTTGGAACGAAGTGATCAGCGACAGGAATAGTGTTTAGTAGCGGTACAGTGAAAAAATAGCTCGCAGCGAAGCGACCAGTGAGAGAAATAACTTGAAATCCAACCAAAAGAGCTCGAAGTTGGACGACCAGTGGCAGAAATAATTTTGAATACAACAACAAATACCTTGGAGAGTAGCGCTCAGCGAGAGAATGAATGCCTGCACAGCGACTAAACAACTAGAAGCATGGCGATCATGGAAATGTAGCAACAGAACTACTCGTGTATGCTTTGTGACAGCTGACACATTTAGGCCCGGGGCAAACGCCGTACTTCACATGAGCCGAACCCAATGACAGTTTGGGCCGACTCAAATAATTAAAAGAACGCCTGTTTGAGTCAAACGTCGAACTTAATTCAGTCGAACCGATCTGCTACACCAAATAAATAACAAAAGCGGTCTCTTGTTCGGTGGTTTTTCAAGGTAAAGTCAAAATGGCGCCTTTAGACCTTTGATTATGCGTTTGGTTCGACTCATGTGAAGATCACCGTTTGACCCAAAGGCGGTCTTCAGGCGTTATTCACGGCTGGCCAGGCGTGAAGAACGCCTCAGCCGCTCCAAATAAAATCAGTGGAACTTAATTGGGTCTAGCCTGCGTACTTCACATGAGCCTAATTGGTTGAATTGGGTTCAGCTCATGTGAAGTACGGCGTTTGACCCGGGCCTTAGTTTTTAAATTGATAATTTTCTCAATGCTTTTTACAAACATTCGGGTAGTTTACTCAAGGTGACAAAATGTGTAAACACATCAATATTCACTATTTCAGTTTTTTGACCGTTCTTCCTTTTGATCTATATAATCATAATAACGAATACTCTTAAAAACTATATAAACGATAGCTTCCATTTGGCGCTCCATTTGGTAACAAGACTTATCTACCTTTAAGCAGGTTATACTGACGAGGTTCTCCAAAGCAAATAAACACTAAGTGGTCATTTATTTCCATTCTCTTACAACTAGTTATGAATTTGTTAAGAAAAGCTCGCCTGAGATGTATATTGTTCATATTTTCTTCTACGATGGTCTGTCAATTAATCAGATATAATTGAGCTCGTCAACGCAAAGAGAAAGTACGTGACTATTTGCATTTCTGTTACAGTATATTCCTCTTGGCAATTTTGTTAAATAAGAAGAAGGTATCTATATCGTCGATTAAATTAATCAAATTTACATACGTGGTTTTTGAACTCGAGGGAAGATTTCTAAGTATTCCTGGCAGCAGTTTTCCAAGAGATGATGTAAATGCTGACCCGAGGCAGATGGCAAAAAACAAAAAACAAAAAACAAAACAAAAAACAAAAACAAAAAAAAAAACACAAAAAACAAAAAAAACAAAACAAAACAAAAACACTTCAAATGGAAATGTAATGAATAGGTGGAAAAATGTCCTACACGTGTTCTTTAGAAATAACTTCCACCTCTTATTTAGACGAAAAACATTTTAAATATCTCTTACACCTAAATCCGGTATAAACACAGTTCTTTTTTTCACGATTGGTATATAAGCTTACCCACCCTGGCCTTCTCCAAAATTCTCTGATAAATTAGGCTAAGTGTAAGGTATAGTCACTGTAGTAACAGGTGGCGGGTTTCTGTCCGTTGCGCTAGCTTCAGTTGGTCGGTAAATGTTTCGTCTAATACAGCCAGCGTTTTAGTTCTTGACGTTTCCACTGTTACTGTACTTTGGATTCGTGGTTACAAAATAATTTTGGACCTAGAGTAGATTATTTTAAATCAAGAGTAAAAGCTTTGGATCCTCTTTACAACGTGAGATCCAAATTAAAAACTATGGATTGGACAGAAAACAACCATAAAGATGATGAATTGGTCTACACAGCAAGAATATTTTTGTTTTCTTTTTTTGGAATTTGGTTAATGGGCCACTGTCGACAATATCACTTGGAGAGATGTACCCTCAAGTAAAGATGTGACTATCCTTATGACAAAAATATGAGATGTACGTTTATTGAACATTTATTATTATTATTACTATTATTATTATTATTGTTATTGTTATTGTTATTGTTATTGTTATTGTTATTGTTATTGTTATTGTTATTGTTATTGTTATTGTTATTGTTATTGTTATTGTTATTGTTATTGTTATTGTTATTGTTATTGTTATTGTTATTGTTATTGTTATTGTTATTGTTATTGTTATTGTTATTGTTATTGTTATTGTTATTGTTATTGTTATTGTTATTGTTATTGTTATTGTTATTGTTATTGTTATTGTTATTGTTATTGTTATTGTTATTGTTATTGTTATTGTTATTGTTATTGTTATTGTTATTGTTATTGTTGTTATTGTTATTGTTATTGTTACTGTTATTGTCATCGTCATCGTCATCGTCATCGTCATCGTCATCGTCATCGTCATCGTCATCGTCATCGTCATCGTCATCATCATCATCATTATTATTATTAACCAAAGTTGCCAACTTGAGTTAAAGTCGCTTTAAGTTATTTCCCTGTATGTTCAATAAACCAAACCAGATCTGTAGCACTGAGGCCGGCTGATATTTCATCATAAAATACAATAAATAAAGCGCTAAGTTGAAGTTTACTTTAGTTCTTGCATATAAACACGATTTTTACTGATTGAAACAAGATGTTATATCAACGGCAATTTGGAATAACAGAGACCAGTTACTGTGCGGTTTTTTTTCTTTTTCTTTCTTTTTTTTTTTTTAGCCGCCGCTCTTCACTTAATGTTTTCCACGTTCACCATAAGATCTAAACTGATTTACAGCAGATTAACTTTTTGATGGTGTCCTTGGCTGCTTGTCGCACAGCTCTGATCCTCCAACAGTATAAAATCGGGTTAAGAGACGATTTTAAGTAAGTAAGAGTTGCTGTAACGTCCAAAATTATTTCAAATTTCTTTCCAGGCATTCGGCCATATGTTCTGAGCATTACCACAACGATAAACGGGATATAGCAGATAACTAATGCCAACTGCAACCATAATACGCTGGAAACTGACTTCTTATAACGTGCTATATTCAGAGGCACTTGCCTTCCGTTAGGTTGCCCTTGTGGGACTGTGCGCACTTGAAGTTGATGTTGCCGGAGCTTGCGATAAATCTTCGTGTACGACAAGACAGAAGTTGATACAGAAATTATTATAAGAACGAAGGCTACAGTAAATGCAATTCTGCTTTTCCAAAAGAACATCGATCCACATGATAAACCAATTAACCAAAAACAAATGATAAATGCACGAACTCGTGGTAACGTTGCAACATGTCTGTATCTCAGTCCAGACAACAGGGCTTGAAGTCTGTCCAGGCTTATGGCGCTGGATGTGAAGACCGATACGCCATACAAAGTAAAACTTATAGCTTGATGTAGCCGGTGTAAGTTGGAAGTGTTTTTCCAGTACGTCCCGGTAGTAAACAAACGGAGAACGGCCCCAAGTGGTTGAATAATAACTCCAACGCAAAGATCAGTTACTGCCAAGCATCGAAACAGAAGTTTTGTCGGTGGATGAAGGGAAGTCTCTTTATGAAGAGACACAAGGATCAGAGCATTGCCTACTGATGCAAAGATGGACAGAAATATGTTCAAGGCTGCAAGAAAATCAAATACACTCATTAGCCTGTTATTATGCTTGTTTGGTTTGTCCCTTGTAAGGTTAGCGTCTGTTGTAAAGTCCGTAGGGTCGCGTACGTCTAAACCAACTTTTTGTTGAGCGAGGAGAGAATGTTTTGCTTGGCGGAGGGAATCCGAGAGGAAATATGAGATGGGGTCTAGCAGCTGGTATTTGCAGAACTAAAAGGTGACTCTAATCTACGGCTTTGCATTTTTACAGTGCTGTCTTATTCAAACAATACTGACGTTCACCTAGCATAATTATCAAAACATCTCCTGGAAAGGAGGGCGAGGATAATGACCTCTCAGTGGCTAAGGATTAGTACCCCAGAGAGAGGATTAGACCCGCTCTGCAGCCCGGTTCTTGTTTCTTTTAATGTTTGTGGTTACTGCTTAAAGATTATTATCTGCGGAGGCAATGGTACACCCTTTAGATATTTAGTAAAATGTAAAAGAAAAACACTTTGAGTATAATGGTATATGCTGGTCCATCCGAGAAAGATTGTATTACTGATTAACACATGGCGGAATTTAATTTTTTTTTTTTCTCCCCCTCTCCCCCACGATATACAACTTCCAAGGATTTCATTACCACTAGTATTATCAACTATAAGAAGTAATTGAAGCGGAAAGGAAAATAATCCAATTTGGCAGCAACAAAAGAGTACGTGATTATCTTTACTGAAGAATAAAATATTTGCTTTTTCGAACCAAACACTGGAATATTCAAATTCCGTCTAAATGTCAATTATAATTCATCAGGCTGTGAATAGATGTCATACCGCACATTTCAAGGATCGAGTGTAACAAGTACAAAATATTACACGGCAAGAGCGAAAATGATAAATGAAATCGTGTCTTGTATTTAACATCCCAAACTTTTTAAATCCAGTATTACCTATTGCTTTTTGCCTCGCGATAACATAGTGATTGATAAGGAACAGAACACAAGAATAATTTACATCAGTTATTGCATTGGATCATTTTTTTTTTTCTTGTTATATCCGAAATAATGAAGTATGACGTGAGTTTTCCAATCTGAATCGGAGAGCTGATATTAACACTGCAGTACATCCCTAATATATGAATTTTATCTACAACTCTAAAAACAAAGACCACCGTATTGTGGCACGAAACACAACCGAAACATGTTTATGCTCTACTATATTTACATCATCTTAGTCAATCCTGCTCATTTACAGAGCGGACTGACCTCGAAAGTAATTGCAAGGTATTTCAAGGGAAAGGTAAGTTTAGAAATCCGATATTCTCAGTTACTGCGTGCAGTTTGACGCAAGAATGCAAGGGAAAAAGAAACAAAACTATAAATTCTCTCTTTGTCACTTACTAGATATCAATAGGTACTTCTCTTCACTGAAAAAAAAAAAAAAGGGAAAGAAAAAAAAAGCACAAGAAAAAGGCAAACGCGAAAATATATCTCATTTTCCTATTAGGAGTTTTCGTAAAGGTCCTAACAAAAATTGTCAAAGTACAAAACATCGTCTGTCGAGCTCATATTTGTTTCATGTCAGTTTTGCCTAATACTTTAATAATACTTTACATTTCCCTTCATACGGAAATATCGCCTACGGAAAAATATAAAATGAATAAATGGAATAAAATAAACAAAACAAGACAGGCCATTAAAGGAAGCCGTATAATGTTTACACAGGTTGTCACCTCCACTTCCGTGGTTTAAGTCGAAGAGGAAGTTTATCATTCTTATCTTCCTCATATTAAATGATCGTCCTTACGATTTTTACAAATTTACAATTCCAGTTAAAGAACTACATGTGAAATAGCTTCAAGGTATATCTTTTTTTCATTTGTGTTCTTTTTGTTTTGTTTATAAACAAAAAACTAATTAATTCATTTGACGTCATAGGACGTCAGTACCAACAAAAACGGTATCATCTTCTAGAGCAAGCTCAGGGCCATCTAACTGATGTAAATTTATTTCGCTTTGCCTTAACAGAACAAAAAACGAAGAGGAGGGAAGGGATTCAATTCTCCCCTTTGTACTACGGTGGGGGTATGAGTTAGCTTGTATGTCCGTATTTCATCATAACATATAATAAATGAAGCGCTAAGTTGAAGTTTACTTTAGTCCTTGCATAGCAACACGATGTTTTACTGATTGAAACAAGGTGTAATATCAACGGCAATTTAGTATGACAGAGAGCAGTTACTGTGCGTTGAGTAATCATGAATAACCCCCTGTTACTACAATTAATTTTAAGATTAAAATTAATCTCCACTTTTTTTTTTTTTTTTTTTCGAATGACGAAGAGCAACATTTCTTAAGGAAGATTATAAGTTACATGCCCTTTGAATTACCAGGTGAATTTAAAAAGTTAAAATATAAAATTTGCCACTTTTCGATAAGTACTGAATTACTTCTGGACGACGGCTTTAAGCGTTTTTCGTACTTTTTCAGAAACTATCGTTCTCCTGTTCTCTTCACAGATGAAGCGGGCCGCCGCTCTTCACTGAATGTATTCCGTGCTCACCACAAGATCTAGACTGATTTCCAGCGGGTAAACTTCTTGATCGTGTCCTTGGCTACTTGTCGCACAGCTCTGATCCTCCAACAGTAAAAAATCGGGTTCAGAGACGATTTTAAGTAAGTAAGAGTTGCTGTAACGCCGAAAATTATTTCAAATTTCTTTCCAGGCATTCGGCCATATCTCATGAGCATAACCACAACGATGAACGAGATATAGCAGATAACTAATGCCAACTGCAACTATAATACGCTGGAAACTGACTTCTTGTAACGTGCTATATTCAGAGGCACTTGTCTTTCGTTAGATTGTCCTTGTAAGACTTTGTGCGCCTGAAGTTGATGTTGCCGAAGCTTGCGATAAATCTTCGTGTGGGAAAAGACAGAGGTTGATACAGAAATTATTATAAGAACGAAGGCTACAGTAAACGCAAGTTTGCTTTTCCAAAAGAACAGCGATCCACTTGATAAACCAATTAACCAGAAACCAGAAACCAGAAATTATTGTATTATAAAATCCACTGTACATAGTCCCATAACATCTTTTAACTTGGATTTAAATTTTACTATTGTAAATAGCTATAGGTTTTTTTTTTTGTTGTTTTTTGTTGTTTTTTTTTCTAATTTAACTCGTTTTTGTTATGTCCCCGTATTAGTAGGGGAGTTTTTCTCCAGCTAGGTGGTTGATGACATTCTTAATAAAGTTTCTATCTATCTATCTACCAATAATTAATGCACGAACTCGTGGTAATGTTACAACATGCCCGTATCTCAGTCCAGACAACAGGGCTTGAAGTCTGTCCATGCTTATGACGCTGGATGTGAAGACCGCTAGGTCACATCAAGTAAAACTTATAGCTCGATGTATCCGGTGTAAGCTGGAAGTGTTTTTCCAGTATGTTCCGGTAGTAAACAAACGGAGAACGGCCCCAAGTGTTTGAACAATAACTCCAACGCAAAGATCAGTTACTGCCAAGCATCGAAACAGAAGTTTTGTCGGTGGATGAAGAGAAGTCTCTTTATGAAGAGAAACAAGGATCAGAACATTGCCCAATGATGCAACGATGGACAGAAATATGTTCAGGGCTGGAAGAAATTTAAATACAGTCATTAGCATGTTTCCTTGTTTGGTTAATGTCCCTTGTAAGGTTAGCGTCTGTTGTAAAGTTCGTAGGGTCTCGTACGTCGAAGCCAACTTTTTGTTTAGCGGGGAGAGGATGTTTTGCATGGCGGAGAGAGTCCGATAGGAAAATTTAATATGAGATGGAGGCTAGCAGCTGGTATTTGCAGAAATAAAAACTGACACTGACTACGGCTTTGTATTTTTACATTTAGGTAAGGTAGGTAAATAAATAAGACACCTAATGTCAAGACTGCTCTTAGGAACAATCACAAGACACCGAATTTTGGGTGCCTTATTTATACAGTACTGACATTCAGCTGCCATAATTATCAAAACATCGCCTCAATAGCAATGAAAAGTCGATGTGATTACTTATTCCCATCACATCGTAAGCTTCTATATTATTTAAAGTTTTTTAGTGCGAGAAGCGGCCGTTGATGGAGTTTTCCCGGTCCTCCACGGGACGGGGAGTTGTAAGCCATTAACTGAGTCATTAAAAAAAAAAATAATGGTCTCGCTCAGGCTTCCTTTGGGAACAGGAGGGTCCTAATGAGGTGGTGGCTTTTTACGCCTGTTGAATAATACTTAGGCATTTTACTGCTGATGGTTAAATTATTTTCCTTAGGGTAAACAGCAATCTTACAAATTAATTACCATTTTTGTAAAAATTAAACAGTGCCTTTTTTGTTCAAAAAATAATAGAAATATAGATATTTTTTATTACTGTAAAACATATTTGAGTTTAATTAGGATCAGTCTGTAACTTATAAGAATTGTAGACTATTATAGTCCCAATTTTTGGTGAATATTTCTTTTGTTAAAGAGTAAAAGTTAATTGTCACGAGCAAATGAAGATCGGAAGAATGGGAAAAAAAAGATCATTAACAATTCCATGAAAGACCTGCCTTTGGGCTTCAAAATATTTGCTTTCCAACCTTTTAGTCCGTATGATATGTTATTGAATTTAGGTTCAAAAAGCAGTGTTCTCTTTTTTTTCTTTTTCTAAGTCTGGGACTAAAGGGAAAACACGCCACAGTAAATTGAACCAACTTAGCTTGTGCTACAGGTCATAACCTAATATCAATCTTTTCAGGTGGGTGTCCTTAATTTAAACTCCAAATGGTGAAAACCGATTTCAATACCCAGAAAGCACTTTACCAAGATCAACCTATTAAAAAATACAGACTGTTTTGTCCCTAAGGGCAATCTTATATGGACAATACGACAAAAGATACAATCTACAACGGTAAATAGTCGGGTTTAGGGAAGAATTTAGGTAGATAAAAGTCAACGTGACGTAGAAAGCTATATTGCATGCGCTTTCAGATATGTGGTCACGGAGAGTTACGAGAAGCCACAAAACGATAAACGCGATATAGCTGGTAACTGATGCTCACTGCACCCACAATACGTTAAAAAAGTTACTCTTTGAATCATTCTATATTCAGAGGCACTTCTCCTCCGTTAAGTTGTCCTCGTGGGACAGAGGGCACTTGAAGTTGTTGTCGAAGCTTCCGATAAATCTTTGCAAAGGGTAAGACAGAAGTTTTTAGAGAAAATCATTATGAGGGCAAAGGCTACAGCTAAGGCCAGAGCGATACTTTAAAGGCCGGTATATCGATACACATGATATACCAATCAACCAAAAGCAAATGAAAACTCCAAGGACTCGGGGTAATGTTACAACACGTCTGTATCTCAGTCCAAATAAGAGGGCTTGAGGTTAGGAATGAGGTTAGATGTGATGTGATGTGAAGATCGATACTTGACACAAAACAAAGCTTGAAGGACCGCCTATTGTAGTTATGTAGTAAATTACTTTTCAACTCATTTCAGTTGTTACAGAAGATGAAAGGAAAACGGCGTAGAGTGATGGTGTAATAACTCCGACACAAAGATCAGCGATCGCCAGACAGCACAAAAAAAGTTTTGTTGGTGGATGAAGACAAGTCTCTTTATGGAGAGCAACAAACTAGGATCAGAGCATTGCCAAGTGATGCAGTGATGGAGGGAAAAAAGGTTCAAGGCTGAAAGAAATGTGGCCATGTCTGTCGGTAACCAGTAATAGCTTGCTTCGCTCAGCTTGATTGTCCTGAATGTTTTGTTCACAGTAAAGTTCGTCATTCTTGTTTACAGACTCTTCTGCTTATAAGCGTGCTGTGTCGCGGAAAAGCTCTCAATGGGCGCGTTTTACATGTATGACAGAGTAATTTAGACATTCCTTGTGCTTATATCTTTAATCAGCACTTTTAGAGTGATCATGCAACATTAAATTAATAATCAAGAGCAAATAAAGGTCGGAAGAACTCACAAATGTCGTATAAAGATTCCATGAAACACCCGCCGTTTGGGATTCAAAATGTCACCTTAACAACCTTGTTTATTTGTCCGTAAAATATATATTACAGTGGATTGACTTTTAAGTATCGGTGTCTTTTTTTTCCCTTTTTTTTATGGAATAACTTAAGAATTATTTTTAAAAGCCATAGCTCGTCCGGAATATCCAAATATATAAGCAGAACCTCAGGATGCTTTCCTTCACCACTTTATTATAAAACTAAATTAAGCTGAATTACCATTAATATATTGATTCCGTTTGCATACAGTCTGGAATTACTTAACGGACAATTCAGTCTGGAAATGATTTTACGACGTGTTCTAGTCCAGAAAATTAGGAGTTATTTGCCTTCTCCTAGCAATTTTTGAAAAGGAACAATAAATAAAGCTCCACAAGAGATGATGATGGTGTGTAGGCATTTTGAGAGTTGCGATTATGTATTAGTGTGGAGCCTATTTCGTAAGTCATATTGTTAGCAGCAGTCCAGAAAGAAATAGTGAGCTAAGCATTATATGCTTTAAAAATATAAGCCCATGCACATATGGGAAACATTTTTAAAACTTTAATTTAAGCAGCACCTGTAAATTCTTCCAATTTTCTTCTATTGGGTTCTCTGAGTTTAACTAGAGTAATACATTGCTTCACGTTTATTTAGAGAACCATTTTGTTCGGAAATATCTTGAGCAAATAATAGACTAGTCATTTGGCTGCCTGTGGCAAATTCACTTCTACCTTGGTCGTTTCGCCACCTTACGGCGGTTTGTTTAAAGACCTAGAAATTCACACCAGGCTTCCTTATGAACGGCACGGGGAGGGGGCAGAGAGGCGGGGGGAGGGGAAGGATTGTTCCTCCATATCTAAGCGTAAAGAATATTCAAGCAATGGTGATGAAACTTAGATTCTATATCGCATATTAAAAAACCTTTGGGAACATGACGTCGTCATGACGTTGAAATAATTTCGTCTTCTTACCCAAACAGTCGCCAACCTAAAACAACCATACTGAAGCTTTTTTATTCTTCCAAAACATCCTGGTGAGGAAGATACCACCAAAAATTATTCAAACAATTATTAAAAGTCACTTAAACGAATAATAACCTTGGTCAGTGATATTCTTTGCAAACTTTATTCTTCCAGGGATATCCAATTAGGCCTACCACAATTGTGAATGAAATTAGATCTTGTTCTTGTACTAATTGAAAGTATATACTTTTCCCGCGATTCTCGTGCACGTTTCCATTTTCAAAACTAATTAGGTATTCTCCCCATTATATATTTCATAGGAGCAATACTTTTTGTGCTTTGTTCCGCTCTTGAACCTTTAACCTCTCAACTGCAGAAAGTCTTTCAATAGTCCTTATTGGACTACAGTAGAATGCACACATTTAAATAAAAGCCTAGTCAAATTGTTTGCCTGACGTCCTTGGGTGTTTCCGCAAGGATCATGCACTAGGGCATTGGTTATCTGCGAAACCTTTAAAATAGTAATAAGCGCTATCAATCCTTTCTTGGAAGAACGTGAACCTGGAGAGTGCCGTCGACATCGCACCTCAAGTTTCAGTGATCTCAGATTTAAGGATCTGGTAGCTGATACTCCTATGCTGCCAATCAACCAAACTTGTAGTTCCTGGGTGGCATAACTCACATTACTCCGATTAAAAACTGTAATCGGACAATCAATTGCTTTATTGCTAGCACAGCTTTGGTGCCTGACCCAAAATTATTCATATTCTATAATAGGTATCCAAGTAAAGTGTATATACACTTCTGCTCTTCAAAGTCTGAGCGAGACCATTATAAACTGGCTACTTCAATTACTACTTCAACATAGTTTGGAAAAAGAAGAAAAAAAAAACACTGGAAAGACGTTTTGCGAGATTTAAACCCATTATGTAACATAAGAAACTTTTCTCATGATAGAGAGTTAAAAAAACGGTTCAAGCGATCTATTGTTCTCACAAAGTATGAGTCTTTGGCCAATCTTGTCATTATTTCTACCACAGATTTTGCGTTTACTATCTACTTCTTTTATCTCAGATATTAACGATTAAAAATCTTCATAACGTTGAGTTGCCACCCGTGTGGATTGCAAGTGAGTTTCTTTCTAGGAGGTAGTTTGTGAGTGGTTTGTGCCATGATCGCTGTTAGGATCAGTTTCGAATAAAAATGTTCCCGTGTGGATTGACAACGTTTTTCACATGGTTTCCCTGGTTTCTTCCACAAAGATCATGTACAGGCCAGTTATCCCCTATGTAACCGTCATAATAATAGTATAATGACTCTTCCGTATTAAAACAGAGTCCAAAGCGACTTGTACCAAAGATGGAAGGGGCGGGCCTATACTTGCACGTATCAGTAACCTGTTTAACAATTTGACAGTTCACGCTTCCGCTCTTAAAGTACACCAAACTTCCCGTTCCTGGATCGCACTTCAGCCAGTTGTTTATGTTGCTCTTGATGAGGACCTCTCTGCCAAGTTGTTTCCACAGCGAGAAGTTTATGGCGTTGTAGTCTGTTTCGTTCAATGGAGGAGTTGCAGAGATTGGCACGTCCACTTCAGGTTTTACTGGCCAATTTGGTCTTGGTGTGATTGCGTTTGACTTATCTTTAAAGTGATTGTAATTTGTGAAAGTATAACTCCACACTAGAGTCCAGCCTCCTCCGTCAGTCTACATATCGCAGTAAGCCTTGAATGCGTTGTCTCGAGAATCACTGCTTGGATTAATCCAATAAACCCCCGACGATGGAGGAGGAGATTGACTTAGTAGAGTCTGGCATGAAGGAACGGCTGCCGGTTGGTTTTTACCTATCCAGAATGCATTGACATATGTTATTTTCTCACGTTACTAAGATATGATTGAAAAAAAAAAAGAAAACAAAAATGATTGGAAAAAAAAAAACCAAAACAAAACAAAACAAAACAAAAAAAAACAAAAATGTTCGAGCGACGTACGCTCGTTATGTGAGGCCAAACTACACAGTGATACCTGGACAAGGAAAAAAAAATTTCATGGAGAACTTTCTTTATGTAGAAAATGCGCTTTGTTTACCTTGTGATATAGGAGTTTCCGCTGAGATAACCTGAAAAAGAATTGAAACGAAATGTTAATTAATCAATGAAGAAACTCTACTTATAAATAAAGCCTAACCCTGAAACTTCCCCACGTTATTTTTGCGTTCTTGTTTTTCTTAACTTTACAAAACGCTAAAACCCTCCCAAAAGGGCTCAAAAACTGTCAAAATCGATTAGAAAAGCTATTTTTCTAAATAAATAAAACTTACTGCAAGAAAATTACCATTTTTTTTTTCGAATTGAGCACACGAAAATTTAGGCTTTGAACTTACCTGTTTAAAAGCAGTAGAAACAAGCGACGAGAAGAAACTTTTGTTTCAAAGTTTTTGGGAATCATAAATGATCCTCTATAGAAAGTTTTATCATTAAAATAGCTCCTTTTTTGCAGTGCTAGCAAAAAACCTTGCGAGAGGGGAGAAGGAAGTAGGTTAAGCTGTCCTTGTACATGCACATGACAAATGACAAACCTTTTCGACGTAGAAAGACCCTTGTCGTTGCAAAAACCTGTCTGGATACATCTTTTTTGTTTCCCTGTGGAGCGAACACGTTCCTCCTTCTGTGATATAACCTGCACTTTTACAAAGGGCCTGTCTCGCGCACATGTGAGAACAGGACAACAATGAATTGACCTCACCATTCCAAATGGCATCTTCACTTAAGAGTAACGACTTTTCTTCGATTTGAAAGAAAACGCCCAACTCTTCAGCTTTGGAAATTGCTATCAAGGACAATATTGTAAGAACTACGCTGAACATCTGCAAAGAAAAAGAAAGAAAATGAGAATAAAATAATGGAGTAGTTAACCACCCCAAAAAGGTAAGTGAACAAGAGCGAAAAAAAAATAGGTGATTAACATCAATTCAAAAGGAATATGTAAAAACAAATTGTCCAGAAGAAGTACTTGCCATTTAGGTTTAGAGATGTATTCGTGGAGCGATGCTGTCAAAGCGCATTCGTATGTGAAATCATAAAGCAGCTTAAGTTTACTCATCTTTTACAAGTAAGACGAGCGCAATTAACTTCGAGACAAATGTTTGTCAATGAATTTAAGTGCATTTCGTGGTCTCCTGAAAAGACAAGCGGCAAACGATTCCTTTTAACGAGATAATCATCCCCACCATGGCACCGTTACTTAAGCGCTTTAATGATTGTTTTGCTTCAGTCTTTGGCGTTGTTTTGAATGACAGAATTAATTGATTACGATGTAAACCATTTCGACTTTGCAATAGGAAACTTTAAAGGTTTAAGAACACCCATTCCTTCTCCAGCTTCAAATCTCCATGGCGTAGAATTAAGCGTTGCATTATCTGATCCCATGTGATTTTAGCAAAGGATACAGAAATGGAATCTCGTGGTGCATTATAATATAAATAAATAAATGAGGAAGTAGTTTGGTATTCTAAGAACCAAAAAAAAAAGATCATTTTTAAATTGAAACTAGCTATGTACTGCCATTGCGGCTTAGAATCTATTAGTGCACTTGCAAAGTTGGAGTCTCTGACATCTTAAGTCAACATGTTGTCGTCCACCACTTTTAAAATCCATATTCGCAAAACAAATAAGAGGACTAATAATTTCAATTACCCCCATTTCGTTTATTTCTTATCAATTAGGGCCTCCTGGAACTAGGGCGCACAAGCTTTTAGGCGAGTACAATTTTAAAGAGCTTTCACACGTCACAAGTAGATTACCTTTGATTGTTCAAACTTCCGATTACTTCTTTATTATATGACCAAGAAAATCACGAACGCGCCTGTTATTGAATGTTAGCTGCGTGGCAAATTCAAAGTTAAGGATATCAGCCAATCACAATGAAATAATGTTCTCAGTGATATCAGGGAAAATAATTAATTTAGTCATATTGAAATCAGGCCTCTTTTGATCTTCTAAGACCGTTGGGAGAGGGGGGTGGGGGGTTTTGAGGCCATCCTACTCTAACTCCTAGGTTATTGAAACCATGACGATGAAACTGGAAAGATTTAAACCACGTGCCAAAATATGTTCTTCGAAGTCCTCAAAATTGAATGAAAAAACAACATTGCAGTTAAAAGTTAAAATCGATAAGAAAGGCTACAGTTATTTCAAAAAACAAATGTTCATTAGCGAAAGAAAGTCACATGTCACGCCAAATAAGTTTCAGTGCTAAGGGTTAACAAACATGGAGCTCACCGCCTCGGCGTCTTTTTTTATGCTCGAAGAACTTACTCTATTTCTTCTTCGTCACGCAGACAACATGGCTTAGGTATAGCCATCTTGACTTGCAAGACGAGGTAAACGTTTTATCATGATGTCCGCGACCTTAACTTCAATAATCACTTATATGACATCGGTACCTTAGTGAGATAATTCTTGAACTAATACACCAACTGGGCATTGTTGTAAACAGACTCTAAATGTGGGCTAAGGTAATGTAAAGCAATCCTTTTGTTTTTACACGATAACAATACGACAGCAACGCTGATGTGGTCGTGTCAAAAAAGTAAACAAAACTAACACTCAGAAGACGACGAAAAAGGTATTTACAAAAGGAAAAGAACTATTCTGGACTACATCTTTTTTTTTGTTTTGTTTTGTTTTGTTTTTTGAGCCGTTTTTCTGCACCAGTTGTTTTACTCTCAGTCCTCTTTTCAATTTCCCCATTAAAGGAAAAAAAGGCAATGCCTTTCCCAGTACTAGTATGAATGACGCCTGCCCAAATTCTCTCTATAGTCCAGGTGAATTTGTCTTCTCGATTTCTTTTGTTTTCTTTTCTATTTTATACACGACCAAAGAACTCCATGCTTTAAAGATTTACCGTGTATTAATAAAGGCCATCATTTCAAGGATAATATTATAATAAATTAAGGGTAAAAGTGTTCTTGGTTTGTATTAATACTTGAATTTACTTCAAAGTCACTGCAAGAACATTCATAACCTGCGTAGCAAGCGTTTCTGTGGGGTTTGGAAGCAAAGAAAGACCGAGGAACGGGATTTTCGGTGTCTTGTCTGCGCGGAAAATGGAGCGAGAGCCAAAAAAAAAAAAAAAGAAAAGAAAAGAAAGGAAAAGAAGGAAAGAAAGAGGGGGGCGGGGGAGGGGAAGGAAGGAAACGCTTGCAGACCCCTGGATTTTGAAAACCTCCGTTCGCCAGCGAACGGGGCTCGTGATTGGCTGGGCTAGTCCAATATTATTGACATGTGTCGATCTAAGGTATTTTAATACCTTTGAGTGCCAGACAAAAGGAGAAGACGCGTTCGAAGCTTGTTTACAAAACCGTCTTTGACTTTTCTCGCTAAACGAAGATTTAGTCATCACCTGCGACAGTACGGTAGAAATCCTGTAGTGCAATGCCGATGCTTTGGTTTTTCGAAGCCCGCACATTATTGCAGAAGCAAGCGCGACACAATTTGCGGCTGTTCCTTTAATTTTGACATCACTTTCTTGAATGCCACATGCGCCAAGGACAAGATAATAAACCACGGGACAGAAAATTCGCACTACTGAGTGGGAAAACCTAGTGATTTCGTCTGGCTTGTTACATAGCAGCATGTTGTCGTAGGTACTCTGACACTATTTCATCAGAAGCCTTTTTATTGACAGCATTTAGAACCTCTGGGTACAATTCTGAATGATTTGTTATAGTGTTACATGCGGCATGCCAGTTTTTGTCGCATATTTGCCTTACCAAAAATTTAGTCGTCTCGTCGCGGAGAATTCTTACGAGGACATTTTATGAACAACTTTGAATTGGAGGCCGCCTAGGGGAAGATTATCTTTATTCAGATACTGGTCAAGATTATCGTTTCTTTTTTTCATCTTAGATGTTTGAAGCCTCTCCTGCCCAAATTGGAAAGTTTGCCGAGAAGACTTTCCGTTGTTTGTTTTTGCTACAGGCGATAACACTCGAACCGATTTGCGGATCTGGCGTTTCCAGGAAACGCTTCTTTACTGGAGTTGCCTTTGTGGGAGTTGACTTGCTAATTTTACCTTGTATCGATTCCTGGACGAATAAATGCAGTAATCCAAGATTTCGAATCTTGCGAGCACAAGGATTACAGACACGACTTGAACAGTTTTGTGCTAAAACTTCACCCTTGCAGTCCTTCCTTTTAGACGGATTGAGTAGAAATATAGCTTGATTATAAATTACTAAATTTAATTCATCGAGATTTCTCCGTTCCCACCGTGCGCTCGTTGTTTCAGGCAGTATTTTGACAAGTTAGTTTGGTTCAAAGTTCACTTCCGCTACGGAAGGCCGAAGATTTTATTGGTAAATTTATGACAGCCGATCGCAGCAAGACATCTCAGTGTGTTCGTGGGCGGTTTTCAAAATTCAGGGGTTTGTCTGCAAGCGTTTCCTTCCTTCCTTCCTTCCTTCCTTCCCCTCCCCCTCCCCCTTTTTTTACTCGCTCCATTTTTTGCGCTGTAATTCTTTGCTCCCAAACCCCACAGAAACGCTTGCTACGCAGGCTAGAACATTCACAAAACAATTGTTTTTGGTCACGCTGCAGAGAGAGGGCCTTTTGCAATTGATTGGCAAATTCCTCGGCTTGATAATTCAGCAAAATACTGCAATAATCACTTCAGGAGTTAACTAGTCAACACGCATTTCTTGCCTAATATTTGCTGCTTCCTGACGTTTTTCCCTCCAAAACCCCGCTCATATTGATAGTCACTACATCACTTTTTAACCATCTTGTCATTGTATTAATTATTTGACAGACAGCGCATCCAACTTGGAAAACGCTAATTTCGTCTCGACTTCCTTTCAGCAGCTTCTAATAAAGTTAATATTTTAACATTCTCATTTCGACTTATGTGCGAACTAATCATCATGCATAGCTATCTTCATTTTTTATAATGTCGGTTTCTCGTAATAATAATAATAATAATAATAATAATAAATATAAACTCAGACCCCATAATTTTTAAAACGTACGTTGTAAAGACACACGTCCGGGGTAAAGACACACGTACCGGGGTGTCTGCCAGAGCACAATGTTGTTGATAAGCCATCAATGATCACTTGGGGCACACGGAGTGATGCCAGTCTCATTATTATACCAACCTCCATCATAACAGATGCTTACAATGAGATTGTTACGCGGAGAAAGAATGTTTTTCTGGTGCCATATGGTAAAACCGGAAAGGAATTTATTGATCAGGTTACATCGCACATTAATGACTGGAATAGCAACTCTGATCAACAGCACATATCCTTGAAAGCAGCCTTTGTCCTTTTGACTGTTGCACTTCAAAAGCCAAGCCCGAAATTTAAGACAAAAGACCATCAGGATTTCTTATCTAAGCGCCTTGCGCTCTGGAAGGAAGGGGAAATCAGCAAGTTGCTACGCGAAGGTAGAATGCTTCAGGGGCGTATTGGAAAGCTTAAGACATTTGATCAACCGGAAAAATCCAAGATATTTGCTAAGCTTGTGCTCGAAGGACAAATCAATTCAGCGCTGCGTTTCCTTAGCGAAACATCAACAGGGGACGTGCTGGAGCTAACGGATGACGTCATGGCCCAGTTGAAAGAGAAACATCCAAACCCACAACCAACAACGTTGGGCTCACTTCTCTTCGGGCCGATTAATGATGATATCCCTGAATCGGTGTACTCAGAGATAAATGGGGAGATGATAAGGGAGGCTGCGTTAAGAACAAAGGGATCAGGGGGACCATGCGGGGTTGACGCTAATGGTTTTAGAAGAATGATGGCTTGCAAATCCTTCAAACAGTCGTCTACAAAATTATGCGAGGCAATAGCCACAATGACAAGGACTCTATGTACAACTTATATCGACCCTGCAACCATAGAGCCACTGGTGGCAAGCCGATTGATTCCCCTGGATAAAGGTGAAGGTGCAGTGAGGCCTATAGGGGTCGGCGAGGTGATACGAAGGATTATTGGAAAGTGTGTAATGAACATTTCTAAGGGAGACGTGGTTGAGGCGAGTGGTGCACTCCAGCTATGCGCAGGTCAAAAGTCCGGCAGCGAGGCTGCTATACATGCTATGCATGCCATATTTGAAGCAGATGACACGGACGCGGTACTGCTCATCGATGCTTCTAATGCATTCAATGCACTTAACAGAGCAACTTCACTGCATAATATCCGGGTTCTTTGCC
This sequence comes from Orbicella franksi, assembly GCF_964199315.1. Lineage (NCBI taxonomy): Eukaryota > Metazoa > Cnidaria > Anthozoa > Scleractinia > Merulinidae > Orbicella > Orbicella franksi. Next base: position 8,416,308 of record NC_138155.1, read on the forward strand.
CTGTAATTGCAGCATATGTCATCAATACTTACAGGAAGTCGGCACGCTTGTTTATTACCGGCGGCAAAGAGATCATTTCAGCTGAAGGAACAACACAGGGTGACCCACTTGCTATGGCCCTCTACGCCTTAAGTGTGCAGCCGCTGATCACAAGCCTGCAGGCGGCGTCCAGTATTAAACAGTGCTGGTTTGCTGACGATGCCTGTGGAGCTGGCTCTGTCCTGGAAATCAAGAAATGGTGGGATGTCCTCAACAGCCTTGGCCCAGTCTTTGGCTATTTTCCCAACCCCAAGAAATGTTGGATTATCTCAAAGCCAGATAAAGAGGCAAGCGTGAAAGAAGTGTTCAAGGACACGGCTGTCAATGTGACGGTAGAGGGACAAAAACATCTGGGTGCGGTGATAGGTTCACGGGAATATCTAGAGGAATACGTTAGCGAGAAGGTGACCAACTGGGTCAGCGAGATTACCAAGCTGGCAGAGTTTGCTCTTTCTCAGCCTCAAGCGTGTTATGCTGCTTACACCTTTGGCCTCAAGCACCGATGGACCTATTTTTTGAGAACTTTGCCTGATATTCAAGAATTATTGGAGCCTTTGGAGAATGCCATATCTAAGGTGCTCATCCCTGCAATTACGGAGCATAGGTGCACTCGGCTGGACAGGGACATTCTAGCACTGCCAGTCCGTCTAGGGGGGCTTGGCATGACAAACCCGTGTCTTGACGCAAATCTTGAGCAATCCTCCTCCGTCAAAGTTACCATCCCGCTGGTCCAACAGATCGTGGCTCAATCCCATCAGATGCCGGATGATTCTTTGGTCAAGCCACTACAACAGGCAATGAGGAGTGAGAGAGCAACGGTGCTCCAAGACAGGGCAGAGCATATCAGAGGGGTCGCCCCACAGAAAGTCCAACGGGCACTTGACCTTGCTTCGGAAAAAGGGTCATCTGTTTGGCTGACGGTACTCCCCCTTCGCGAAATGGGTTTCAATCTAAATAAGAGAGAGTTCCGCGATGCAATCAAACTGCGCTACGATTGGCCGGTCGATGATATCCCCTCCACTTGTGTATGCGGTGATGCTTTTACAGTGGACCACGCAATGATATGCAAGAGAGGTGGGTTCGTTACCCAACGTCACAATGAGCTGAGGGACTTAGAAGCCGAACTCCTGAATATGGTTTGTACCGATGTTGAGATTAAGCCTGTCCTGCAAGACATCTCGGGTGAACAGCTGGGAAGAGGTTCTAATCGAGCTCCAGATGCGAGATTAGATATTCATGCGCGCGGGTTCTGGGAGAACCAACGATCAGCATTCTTTGACGTGAGGGTTTGTCACCCTAATGCTGATTCGTATAGGGACCTAGAGCTCCAACAGATATACCGCAATCATGAGAACGAGAAGAAGCGTCTTTACGCGAGGAGGGTTTTGGATATCGAACAAGGAACTTTTACACCCCTTATTTTCACGTCAACAGGCGGCATGGGAAACGAGTGCCTGCAATACCATTCCAGACTGGCGCAGCTGATCTCCATCAAGAAAGGAGAAAATTATGCTAAAACAATTTCCTGGATAAGAGCAAGGACATCCTTCGCTTTACTAAGATCCGCACTAATCTGCCTAAGAGGTTCAAGAGCTAGAAGGAAAGCCTTTTGTGACTTTAAGAACATTGATATTGACGTTGAAACCCAGGAGGGAGCCATTATGTAAACACTGTTGAAATAGGTTTTAATAGTCTATTTCTTTTATTTACTTTTACCTTGTAATATACCGATATTGACGTTGAAACCCAGGAGGGAGCCATTATGTAAACACTGTTGAAATAGGTTTTAATAGTTTATTTCTTTTACTTACTTTTACCTTGTATAAACCTTATTTATATAAAAAAAAAGTAGTAGTAGTAGTAGAAGTAGTAGTATTAGCATTAGTTGTAGTAACCATGATATCATGACATATATGATATGACGATGATGATAATAAATTATTATTATTATTATTTTGATATTATTATTACTATTATAATTACCGAAAACTTAAGGAACAACAGAATTTCTGAATTTTTTACCAGATACATGTAAGATTCAAGTTTGCATGGAAAAGTGCTCAATAAAGTTTGCTATTATTATTCTTTAAAAAAAAAAAAATAAAAACAAAAACAAAAACAATAAATATAATAATAATGATAATAGTAATAATAGTAATAATAATGAACCTTTAACTGGCGTTTAATTCTGAGGAGGAGGGAAGCGTAAGAGAAGTATTACCGAGTCTGCGATGTAGAACTGTTAGAATGCTGCGAGAACTCGATCCAAACGCGTCTTCGATTTAACAGGCTTCCCCTTCCTTCCCACGTGTTACCGTAGAGTGTACTGGCTCGCTTAGCCTGTTTATTTTCAATTAATGGAAGTGACTGTCTGCCTGCCAGACAGCCGAGTCTGGACGTGTGTCTTTACAACGTACGTTTTAAAAATTATGGGGTCTGAGTTTTCGATACAATCAACGGTCTGAGTTTTTTCAAGATAAGCTGGGAGATAAACTAAGCTAAGCTAAGCTAAGCTAAGCTAAGCTAAGCTATGCTAAGCTAAGCTAAGCTAAGCTATGCTATGCTATGCTATGCTAAGCTAAGCTAAGCTAAGCTGAGCTGAGCTGAGCTAAGCTAAGCTAAGCTAAGCTAAGATAAGATAAGATAAGATAAGATAAGATAAGATAAGATAAGATAAGATAAGAACTTTATTAACGTGTCGAAGTCACTAGCATACAATGTATACTACTTGGGGACACCTAACTACGATTACTTATCTAATAATTAATAAAATATGAAATACATGTACGTTTGTAAGTATTTTAAAATATATATAAAACAAACAAGGACCATGCAGTAAGATCAAGTGTTAGCTCAAAACAGTCTCTACAAGTACTTTTCAGCAGGCTTGTGAACTCAACCAATTTGATGCGCTTTTTGAAAGTGTGCAATGATTCAGAAGATCGAATGGATTTGTCGAGTTTGAACCAAATGACATGGCCTAAATAAGTCAGGCTATGTTTGCCATGAGCAACAGTCCGAAATCTGGGTAAGGTGAAATCAGAATTTCTGAGGTGATACTGAGAATTGGTATTAAACAACAAATAACTCCGCAATGTAAGGTGCCAGACCGTTTTTGACTTTGTACATTATGATTGCAATGGCTTGCAATCATCGCGTATGAAGTGTTGGTAGTTTCGCTCTTTGCAAGAGTTCCTCATACGTCGATTTAATGTCACAATAAACAGCTCGTGGTGCTCGTTCCTGAATTCGTTCTGGTTTTCTGGCATTAGAAGAACGATAAAAATACCAGACAGCCTGAGAGTATGTGAGATGAGGTAGTATAGCAAATTTGACAATGTGTCATAGCTGATATCGTAATGAGGCTACGTAATCTCAGAAGAACACCAGTTTGACAGGAGGCTTTTTCTACAAACATTGCTTACAAGACTCGAGAATGATAGTTGATTGTATAGGGTAACCCCTAAGAGCGTTATGTCTGGTTTCTGATCAATTACAGTGTCATTAATGGCAATGTGTGAATCCTTATGACAGTTCCTTAGGCCCAGACTCATCACCTGATACTTTGAAAAATTTCCTTGTAAAAAGTTGTTGTTGTACCACTCAGAGATGTTTTTTCCTTCCTCAGTTAAAATTTCTTTCCGCTTCGTTAGTTGTCTTTGTCACTGAAAACAGCTGGTGGTCATCCGCGTACATAGTTTTCATCAGTGGAGAGGTATAGATTCCTGGGGACATCCTCTCGTGGTAGCGTACCAATCACTTGTTGTTTCTTGACTGATCCCAACCCTGTTTTTCCTATTTGAGTGAATATTATCGCACCATGGCGATTGAGTTGTTAGAGAAACCGTATGCTCTCAGTTTGTTGATGAGTAGGGAGGTTTCACAGCTCTGATTCTTTCGATATGCGGTCAAGTTGTTCCTTAACATAGGATCAATAAATGATGTGAGCAGTTTCCTCAGTAACTGCTCAAAGACCTTTCCTATCACTGTTAGTACTGTAACAAGTCTATAATTCTTGATGTCTTGTTTATTGTCTTTCTTAAACACTGGTACCCAATCACCTTTCTTCCATTGCAGTGGCCAATCGCAAGATTCAATGCAGCAGTTGTATAAGTCAGCAAGGGAATGAGAAAGCTTCCTACTCGCTATCTTTGAGATCTTAGGTGGTATTAAGTCGTGACCTGTGCTCTTTGGTAGAATCCAAGTTAGACAACGCAACCGCAATCTCCTTCGGCTTAAGGGCTTGGAATTTAAATTGTGCGGAGTCGCCGGCAGGTCGACAACTGCAGCTTTGGTTTATCGTATGCACACTCTCATGATGATACAGTTGGTCGTCAGACATACCTAATAAGCGAGTGTCACCAATGTCATTAGCCACTGAAGAGAAATATTTGGCAAAGTGCTCCTGTCAAGATTCTGAGTTATCGAGACACCCGACGGTCTGAGTTTTTCAAGGTCTGAGGTCGAGACACCCGGCAAGCAACTCCCGTAATGCCAAGGAAACGCACTCAGCAACACGTGAATAAAATAACAAAGAGCAAAAAAGGTAGGGCAGGGTAGCTAATTTTGGATTAACAGCAAGACAGAGCGCTTTTAAAACAAACAATAACTTACCTTGAACAGGTACGACTAATTTTCCATTAAAAGTTCTTCAGTTTTTTTTTTACAAAACAGTTAAAACTAGCTGTGTATTCTGATTTGCCTGTCAAAGGGGACAGGATATCAGCTACGTGAGCTGACAACTCGTAAGCGAAGTTGTTAACACAAGATACAGCAGGTCTTAATGGTATGTTTGGCTTGTGAATCTTAACTGATATCCTGTCCCCTTTGATAAACTTACTGCATGGGTTGCCCCGGCCCCAACGGCCATTTTATCAAATTTGACCTATACGGAGAATCTAGAAAAGATGCATGCGATTTATTATTTTACCGAACATTTAAAACGACACACTGAATGAACGAATGCTTCGAATTATTTCATTTTAAACAAAAGCTAACGTTGCCTGTGTTTCAATGAGCTTAAAAATAGAAACAGAACGGAGGGCTCTGTCCGGTACTCGTTTGAGTCAAATTTGAAGAAGACGCTCTTCACCGAGTGCGATTCACTGTACCCCAAGTTCTAGGCTGATTAACAAAAGTTCAGTTGTTTGATCGTGTCCTTGGCTGCTTGTCGTACACTTCTGATCCTCCAGCAGTAAAGAATCGGGTTTAGAGACGAATTAAGGTAGGTAAGAGTTGCAGGAATATCGACAGCGACTTGAAACTTGCCTCTAGATATTCGGGCATAAGTTGTGAGAGTAACCATTACGAGAAACGGAATGTAGCAGATAGCTAAAGTCAGCTGCACCCATACTGCGCTAGAAACTGTCCTCTTGTATCGTGTTATATTCAGAAGCACTTGCCTTCCGTTAGGTTGTCTAGGGGGTACTGCGTGTACTCGAAGCTGACGTTGTCGAAGCTTGATATAAATCTTTACATAGGAGAAGACGGAGGTTGTGAGGGAAAGTATTATAAGGGCAAAGAATACGGTAAAGGCAATTTCAATTTTCCAAAGGTATATCGATGCATTTGTTATACCAATGATCCAAAAGCAAGTGATAGCTGCACGAACTCGTGGTAATGTTACAACGTGTCTGTGTCTAAGTCCGGAAAACAGAGCTTGAAGTCTATCCACGCTTATTGCGGTGGATGTCAAGACTGATACGCCACATAAAAGAAGACTTGAAGTGATATTTAGTTTATTTATATAAAGCAAAGCTTTACTGCTCATCCCAGTTGCAGCATAAGAGGAAAACAAAACGGCGAAAAGTGGTTGCGAAATAACACCAACACAGAGATCGGTGATTGCCAGACATCGAAACAAAAGCTTTGTCGGTGGATGAAGAGAAGTCTCTTTATGAAGAGCAACAAGAATCAGAGCATTGCCCAGTGATGCAGTGATAGACAGAAAAATATTCAAGGCTGCAATAAATTCAGATACGCTCATTAGCATGTTAGTATGCTTGTTTGGTCCAGGTCCCTTTTGATATTTCCGTCTACAGGCAAGTTCGCCGTGGCTCGTACGTCGAAACTATCTCTCTTTTTCTTTTTTTTTTTTTTTTTCTCTTTTTTTTGTTCAATGTTGAGAACGAGTGTTTTATACAGTGAAGGGAATATGAGATGTAAGCTGACAGCTTGTTTCTGCAGAAATACAAACTGACACACATCTACGGTATTCTATTATCCAACTGCAGCGAATACCGTCCAAATGACAGTACAAATATACAGCGATGTTGTACAGTTATTTGTACAGCAGAAACCAGTTTGCCGTACAGGTTGGCGCGCCCACGCAAAACTGTCACACTCTCCCTCTTTCATTGATAAATTTATCGACTTTATATCACCTTACTTTATGTTTATTGACTTAATGTTATGTTAAATTTATTGACGTTTGTGTTACCCATATCATGATTTTCATCAGCAGTTAAGTAATAAATCTCTTATTAGATATTTTGGTGTGTAGTATCGCTTTATATTTTTTCTCGTTGTTTGTATTTTGACTCACCCCACGGGCTCGTCAAAATCCGGCGCAACTCGTAAAAATATGTAGCCACACTACACACCAAAACATCTAATAAGATATATGTATTTTTCACAGTTCTGTCTAATTTAAACAATATTGACATTCACCTGGCATAATTACCAAAACTTCACCTGTATGACAATCGGACGTCGACATGATTACTTATTCACATCACGCCCTAACCTTTCATATTATTTAACTTTTCAAAGTTTTTCCGTGCGATTAGCAGGCGTTCATCGATTCTTGCCGATTACCTATGTAACGGGATATCATAGACCATAAACTGAGTCATCAAAAACTAACCAACTCTCAAACTTGTGTTAAGACATGGATCCGGGCCTAAGGTATGGGTCGCACTTGGGAAATCTTTGCCAGAAACTGTTTACTTTGCGGTGGAAATCTGTCATCGCCGGCCTTTGCCTAGTGCGATCGCTGGTTTTCTGTTTTGGCAAAAACTTTGCGAATCGGCAAAACATCAAAGACGCCGTAGTGTTTGGGTGGGGCAGGCAGATTTTCGAAAAGTCGAGCCAAACAATGGGAATCACAGCGGTAATTGTCAACACTTGTCAACGTAACATGAAAAACGATATGCGCGGGAAGTTCAGTTCTAGTTCGCGGTCTTTCATCATGAGCGGACGTGGCTATTATTATAATCCCACACAATTTCAAGGTTTTCAAGGTTTTTACTGCTATAGCATGGAATATCCGCAGTATGCTCCCGTCTACCATGATATGACTGGAAGGGGAACGCAACCGAGCTCTTCACATGCGAGCATTGCGCAGGAAAACACTCTACTGGCCAGGTCCATGCAAGCAAGCGCTTCACAAGTGTCGTCGTCTTCATCTTCCTAATCGTCTCCTGATCCTGAACCCGCAGATACTGGAAAACGATCTTATGAAAGATGGTCAGATGACGAAGAAAAAATACTATCAACCTGTGGGCCGAGAATTTCGATCGCATCAGAAGCAGTCAAGCCCGCAAAGCTTGGGATGACATTGCCAAGGAAATAAATTTGAAATCTGGTAGTGACAATTATCTCCCACTAGTACGATCCTCCGTTTCTGTCTAAAAGTTTTCCTTTCCGGTTGCGGTTTCAAATTTTTGTGGTTTTTTAGCCGGCAAAGATGAAAACTTTTCCCAAGTGCGACCCACACCTAATTTGCATAAAATCTAAAAACAACCATAACTTTTCAACTTTTTACTTTCAATGCCGTCAGACTTGACAGCAATATGAAAGATAAAAGTGCTAGATAACTAGGTGGGAAAGGGAAATGGAGTGCTTGCATTTTGCAGTGAGTCGGATTTTTGTGATTAATTCTGAATCTGTACCCATAACTTTGATGTTACTTCATGTCTGATAACAGGTAATAGCTTTTCAGTCTAAATGGTAATATATCGGCATTATACGGTTAATGGTTATTATTATTATTATTATTTTTTTTTTATTTTTTTTATTTTTTTTTTTTTATTTTTTTTTATTTTTTATTTTTTTCGTTACGGTTGGTTAACGGCAATCTTAGAAATTAATAACTTTACTCTAAATTAAACATTTTAAAAGGTCTTAGGACCATTCAGGGACGGGGAAAAAAGTATTACTATTTACTCCTAACAGGTAATTTTTTTTTTTGTCCCATTTTTACGGCCAACGGTTAATCCCAATAGGACCCTTTTATAAGGTCGCAATGTAATAGGATAATTCAGTCAATCACGTGCGGAAGGAAAATGACGGTTAAAAACTACACGCTGTTCCCACCGAACTAAGATTTCAGATTTCAGATTTCAGATTTTTTATTAATTGACACTATTTACAGATATATTTCACTATTGCACACACTCACACCTTCTGACACTATGACTAAGGTCATTGATTGTTACGTTATCAACAAAATATCTAGATTATTACAAAAAGACTATTAGTACTATAGCAAACACCTAAGAAAGATATGAGACGTGCTCTCTATTTACAGTTTACAGAGTCTACCTCAACTAGCTTAGGCGGAACGGCGGAAGAGGAAGTTTTTTCTGACCTTATGGAGGATAATTTTCTTCGTCAGTTTGTCAAAGGTTCAACGCATATTGCTGGAAACAAACTTGATCTGCTTCTATGTAACTTCTCCGAAGTCATAGACCATGTTTCTACAACTTCTCCTTTGCAAAATGAATTTCCCTCTGACCATTATTTGGTGGACTTTTTTATCCGACTGAAATTCAAGCGATCAAAGCGTGTGCGCCGTAAAACGTACGAGTACAAAAGGGCAGATTTTGACGATCTGTGAAGTCGCCTACAGCTGCTACCTTCTGACATGTCGCACTCCGACGATGTTGACATCTATTGGTCTCGGTGGAAAGATTTATTTCTAGCAGCAGTTGCTGAATGTGTCCCAATGAAGACCATTAGAGACACCAACTCTCCTCCTTGGATAGACAGGGAAGTTAAGTCTGCATTACGCAGAAAGTACCGTGCCCTGAGGAAATATCGTGAAAACAAAACCGTGGAACGGAAGCTAAAGCTTAGATCTTTAAGCAATGAAATCAAGAGACTTGTTCGACAAAAACATCGCGACTATCTCCTTAAAATTGAAGGCTCTTTAAAGGAAAACCGTAAACTATTCTGGAACTATCACAAAGCTATCCTACATCATCGACCGGGCTCGAATACTGAGATCACCTTGGACGGGAAATCAGCAAAAACTGCAGCCGAAAAGGCTGAGCTTTTTAATGCTTATTTCTGCTCTGTGTTTACATCATCCAAGCAGGACAAAGCACGCAGTTTGCAACTGTATCCCATGAGAAGAAATACGGAACTTTCTGAGATCACACTATCTTTCAACGAGGTGAGAGATTGCTTGTTTATTTTGGATCCGTCAAAAGCCACTGGCCCCGATGGAATTCCTGCGCGTATTCTTAAAGAGTGCAGTGAGCAGATCGCGCCAAGTCTTTTTTCCCTATTCAACCATTCTTTGCGTACTGGGCGGTTCCCATCAGAATGGAAGTCAGCTGATGTTACTCCGGTTCATAAAAAAGATCTTTTAGAGCCAGCTGAAAATTATAGACCAATCTCACTTTTACCAATTGTGAGTAAAGTTATGGAACGCTGCGTTTGTAATAGACTTTATTCCCATGTCTCGCAATCAATTACATCCTTACAACACGGATTCATGCGTTCCCGTTCATGGCCTTCGCAACTCTTATCCGTACTCCATTCAATTGGGGAGGCACTCGACAAAAATAAACAGACGGATATTTTGTACCTTGATTTTGCCAAGGCCTTCGACACAGTTGATCACGTCATTCTTATTGAAAGCTGAAATGGTACGGTGTCACAGGTCAACTAATAGACTGGTTTTCTGACTACCTAAAGGACAGATCGCAGAGAGTTGTGATTGACGGCACCGCCTCTGAGCGTCTACCGGTCACTTCCGGTGTACCCCTGGGTAGTCTTGTCGGCCCACTCCTCTTTGTGATATTTATCAATGACCTCCCTGATGTCATCCATGAGCAAACCAGCACCGCTCTGTATGCTGATGATACCAAGCTGCACCGTACCATTTTGTCAGTGAAGGACTGTGCTATTCTCCAGCAGGATCTGACAAGTTTAAACACCTGGAGCCACGAGTCAAATATGAAGTTCAACGCCTCCAAATGCAAAGTGCTAACAATTACGCGAAAGAAAACACCTGTAAATCATGAATATCACCTTGGCGAGGTAAACATACAACGCGTTCAGGAAGAAAAAGACCTCGGTGTAACTATTACTAAAAATCTAACGTGGGACTCGCATGTAATGGGTATTGTACTCAAGGCTAATAGAATGCAGGGACTCTTAAAGAGAACTTGCCCACTTATGACCGACATCAAAGTAAGGCGGACACTTTATCTATCTCTCGTGAAGTCACAGCTTACTTATGCTACGGAAGTTTGGTCTCCTGCTAGTGTCAATTTGAGAACAACTGTAGAAAGAGTCCAGAGGCGCGCCACTCGCTGGATACTAAGAACTAGAATCGGCGAGATGTCCTACAAACAACGATTGCTGACCCTTCGCTTGATACCACTAACATATGACAGGGAACTGAGAGATCTTTTATTTCTCTATAACTGTATTTCTGGATATACTGACCTAAAAATTGAACGATATGTTACTTTTACCACACATGGCCGGTCCCCCTTTAAGAACCCCACCCTCGTACTAAAACCCGCTTACTGTAAAACCGCAACTTTTCAAGCTTTTTTTCAACAGAATTGTAAAACCCTGGCACACTATCTGTAATCTCGCCCCTCAAGACAAATTTTCTAACCTAAGTTTATTCAAATATTTTTTGCGCGCCACTTATTTTACTTTACTGCACACTACCTATGATATTGACATGCCCTGCTCTTGGTTCCTCTTCCGTAACTGCCCTTGCCACCGCTCTTAATTTTCTGTGACTAATATTATCCGCATCTTGTTTTTAACTATTGTATTAATTGATTTAACTATAATTTTTAACTATAAGTAATTATTAGATTTTATTGTAATTTTTATCAAATTTAAGATTTTCTATCACCATTCTTACTAGCTTTTAGGGTTGCGCCTGGCATGGGTAACTTTATTTTCCCGTTCGCTCAATTCCTATTGGTCCTTTTCTTCTTTTAATTATATTGTAATTTTGTGACCAATAAAGTTGATAGACTAGTAATTATCACATGGTTTTGAGATAATCTAAGTCAGAGAAAGGTGCATTTAACTTATTTGTATCGAGGGTAGGTTTGGTTGAACGAGAAAAGATGTGAGAAATTCAACTGAAGGCAAGTGTTTCCACTTAGCTTGCAATACAGATCAATTCTAACACCCAGAAAAGCACTTTTCCTGGTGGATCTTATAAACAAAATATTGACTGCTTAGTCCCTAGAGGCAATCTAGTCACTATTTTACTTACACGGGAAATGCAACAAAAGATGCAATCTACTGCTTTTCTCGTATTTTGCAAGCGCTAAATAATCGACGATGTTGATACGTTCTCCTGAAGAAGAAACTGAAAGACAAGAACTCTCTGTTTGTATTCATCACAGTCGAAGATAAAGAAGAAGGATCACTGACCTTTGTGTTGGAGTTATTACACAACCACTCTACGCCGTTTTCCTTTTATCTTCTGTAACAACTGAAATGAGTTGGAAAGTTATTTACTACATAACTATAATGGGCAGCGCTTCAAGCTTTGTTTTGTCTCAAGTATCGATCTTCACATCACATCGCATCTAACCCTACCCTAACTTTAAGCCCTCTTATCTGAAATGAGATACAGACATGTTGTAACATTACCCCGAGTCCTTGCAGTTTTCGTTTGTTTTTGGTTGATTGGTATATCATGTGTATCGATATACCTTTAAAGTATCGCTTTGGCCTTAACTGTAGCCTTTCCCCTCATAATATTTTCTCTAAAAACTTCTGTCTTACCCTTTGCAAAGATTTATCGGAAGCTTCGACATCAACTTCTAGTGCACGCTGTTCCACAAGGACAACTTAACGGAAGAAAAGTGCCTCTGAATATCGCATGATTCAAGAAGTAACTATTTTAGCGTATTGTGGGTGTAGTGAGTATCAGTTACCAGCTATATCGCTTTTATCGTTTTGCGGATTCTCGTAACTCTCCGTGACTACATATTTGAAGGCGCATGTAATGTAGCTTTCTACGTCACGTTACTCTTATCAGCGCCTAAATTCTTCCCTAAACCCGATTCTTTACCGTTGTAGATTGTATCTTCTGTCGTATTGTCCATATAAGATTACCCGTGGGGACAAAACAGTCTATATTTTTTTATAGGTTGATCTTGTTAAAGTGCTTTTCTGGGTATTGGGATCAGTTTTTATCATTTGGAGTTTAAATGAAGGACACCCACCTGAAAAGATTGATATTAGGTTATGAACTGTAACAAGCTAAGTTGGTTCAATTTACTGTGGCGTGTATTCCCATCAGTCTCAGACTTAGAAAAAAGAGAAAAAGGCCACTAATTTTTGAAACTAAATTCAATAACATATCTTACGGACTAAAAGGTTGGAAAGCAAATATTTTTGAAGTCCAAAGGCAGGTGTTTCATGGAATTGTTAATAATTTTTTTTTTTTTTTTTTTTTTTCGTTCTTCCGATATTTATTTGCTCGTGACAATTGACTTTAACTCTTTAACTAAAGAAACAGTCATCAAAAATTGGGACTATAATAGTCTACAATTCTTATAAGTTACAGAATGATCCTAATTGAACTCAAATATGTTTTACAGTAATAAAAAATATACATTTTTTAATTATTTTTTGAACAAAAAAGGCACTGTTTAACTTTTACAAAAATGGTAATTAATTTCTAACATTGCTGTTTACCCTAGGGAAAATAAATTAACCATCAGCCGTAAAATGCCTAGGTATTATTCAACAGGCGTAAAAAGCCACCACCTCATGAGGACCCTCCTGTAAATAAAGTAACATCAAAGATATGGTTGCAAATCTGGAATCATAAAAATCCAACTAACCAGAGCATACAAACTCTCCATTTTCTATTCCTTCACTATTATCTTTCATACTGCCAGGTATGAGGGTATTTAATTAAAACGCTGAAAACGTATGGTTGTTGTCGAATTTTATGTAAATAAAGCTCTGAAACATGCCTTACAGAACCTTAAGAGTTGTATATTATTATTATTACTTGTTGTTTTTTTTTTTATGACTCTGTTAATGGCTCACAACTCCCCGTCCCGTAGAGGACCGTAAAGACTCCATCTACGGCCGCTTATCGCACTAAAAAATCTTTAAATGATATGGAAGTTTACGACGTGATGGGAATAAGTAATCACATCGACTTTTCATTGCTACTCAGGCGATCTTTTGATAATTTTGGCAGGTAAATGTCAGTATTGTATAAATAAGACACCCAAATTTCGGTGTCTTGTTATTGTCCCTAAGGACAGTCTTAACATTAGGTGTCTTATATATTTACCTTACCTTACCTAAATTTAAAAATACAAAGCTGTATATCAGTGTCAGTTTATATTTCTGCAAATACCAGCTGCTAGCCTCCATCCCACATTAAATGCTTCTTTCGCACTCCCTCCGCCATGCAAAACATCCTCTCCCGGCTGAACAAAAAGTTGGTTTCGACGTACGAGACCCTACGAACGTTACAACAGACGCTAACCTTACAAGGGACATAAACCAAACACGGAAACATGCTAATGAGTGTATTTAAATTTCTTCCAGCCTTAAACATATTCCTGTCCATCGTTGCATCATTGGGCAATGCTCTGATCCTTGTGTCTCTTCATAAAGATACTTCTCTTCATCCACCGACAAAACTTCTGTTTCGATGTTTGGCAGTAACTGATCTTTGCGTTGGAGTTATTATTCAACCATTTGGGGCCGTTCTCCGTTTGTTTACTACCGGAACATACTGGAAAAACACTTCCAACTTACACCGACTGCATCGAGCTTTAAGTTTTACTTTATGTGCCGTAGCGGTCTTCACATCCAGCGCCATAAGCATGGACAGACTTCAAGCCCTGTTGTCTGGACTGAGATACAGACATGTTGTAACATTACCACGAGTTCGTACAGTTGTTATTTGCTCTTGGTTAATTGGTTTATCATGTGGATCGATGTTCTTTTGGAAAAGCAAAATTGCATTTACTGTAGCCTTCGTTCTTATAATAATTTCTGTATCAACCTCTGTCTTTTCCTACACAAAGATTTATCGCAAGCTTCAGCAACATCAACTTCAGGCGCACACAGTCTTACAAGGACAATCTAACGAAAGACGAGTGCCTCTAAATATAGCACGTTACAAGAAGTCAGTTTCCAGCGTATTATGGTTGCAGTTGGCATTAGTTATCTGCTATATCCCGTTTATCGTTGTGGTTATGCTGATGACATATGGCCGAATGCCTGGAAAGAAATTTGAAATAATTTTCGACGTTACAGCAACTCTTACTTACTTAAAATCGTCTCTGAACCCGATTTTTTACTGTTGGAGGATCAGAGCTGTGCGACAAGCAGCCAAGGACACGATCAAGAAGTTTACCCGCTGGAAATCAGTCTAGATCTTGTGGTGAGCACGGGATACATTCAGTGAAGAGCGGCGGCCAGCTTCATCTGTGAAGAGAACAGGAGAGCGATAGTTTCTGAAAAAGTACGATAAACGCTTAAAGCCGGCGTCCAGAAGTAATTTAGTACTTATCGAAAAGTTGCAAATTTTATATTTTAATTTTTTAAATTTACCTGGTAATTCAAAGGGGATGTAAATTATAATCTTCCTTAAGGAATGCTGCTCTTCGTCATTCGAAAGAAAAAAAGTGGAGATTAATTTCACTCTTAAAATTAATTGTACTTACAGGGGATTATTCATGATTACTCAACGCACAGTAACTGCTCTCTGTTATACTAAATTGCCGTTTATATTACACCTTGTTCCAATCAGTAAAACGTCGTGTTGCTATGCAAGGACTAAAGTAAACTTCAATTCAGCGCTTCAGTTATAGTATGTTATGATGAAATACGGACATACACGGTAACTCATACCCCCCCCCCCCCACCGGGGTACAAAGGGGAGGATGGAATTCCTCCCACCTCTTGGTTTTTTGTTCTCTTAAGGCAAAGCCAAATAAAGTTACATCAGTTAGAGGGCCCTGAGCTTGCTCTAGAAGATGATACCATTTTTGTCGGTACCGACGTCCTATGACGTGAAATGAATTAATTAGTTTTTTATAAACAAAACAAAAAGAACACAAATGAAAATAGATATACCTTGAAACTATTTCACATGTAGTTCTTTAATTGGAATTGTAAATTTGTAAAAATTGTAAGGATGATCGTTTAATATGAGGAAGATAAGAATGATCAACTTCTTCTTCGATTAAAACCAGTGAAGTGCAGGCGACAACCTGTGTAAACATTATGCAGCTTCCTTTAATGGCCTGTCTTGTTTTGTTTATTTTATTTATTTTATTTATTTTATTTATTTATTTATTTATTTTTTATTTTTCCGTAGGCGATATTTCGGTATGAAGGGAAATGTAAAGTATTATTAAAGTATTGGGCAAAACAGACACGAAACAAATACGAGCTCCACAGACGATGTTTTGTACTTTAACAATTTTTGTTAGGGCCTTTACGAAAATTCCTAATAAGAAAATGAGATATATTTTCGCGTTTGCCTTTTTCTTGTGCTTTTTTTTATTTTAGTGAAAGAAGTACCTATTGATATCTAGTAAGTTACAAAGAGAGAATTTATAGAGTTTGTTTCTTTTCCCCTTGCATTCTACACGCAATAACTGAGAATATCGGAAACAGAATTTCTGAATTTACCTTTCTCTTGAAGAACCTTGCAATTACTTTCGAGGTCAGTCCGCCCTGTAAATGAGCAGGATTGACTAGGATGATGTAAATATAATAGAGCATAAACATGCTTCGGTTGTGTTCCGTGCCACGATACGGTGGTCTTTTTCTTTAGAGTTATAGAGAAAATTCATATATTAAGGATGTACTGTAGTTTTAATATCAGCCCTCCGCGTCAGATTGGAAAACTTACGTCATACTTCATTTTTTCGGATATACCAAGAAAAAAAATGATCCAATGCAATAACTGATGTAAATTACTCTTGTGTTCTGTTCCTTATCAATCACTATGTTATCGCGAGACAAATGACAATACGTAATGCTGGATTAAAAAAAAGTTTTGGATGTTAAATAGAAGACATGATTTCATTTATTATTTTCGATCTTGCCGTGTAATATCTTGTACTTGTTACACTCGATCCTTGGAATGTGCGGTATGTCATCTGTTCACAGCCTGATGAATTATAATTAACATTTAGACAGGATTCGAATATTCTAGTGTTTGGTTCGAAAAAGCAAATATTTTGTTCTCCAGTAAAGATAATCACGCACTCTTTTGTTGTTGCCAAATTGAATTCTTTTCCTTTCCGCTTCAATCACTTCTTATAGTTGATAATACTAGTGGTAATGAAATCCTTGGAAGTCGTTTATCGTGTTGTTTCTAAAATAATAATAATAATGATGATGATGATGATAATAAACACTTTATAACTCCGCCATGTGTTAATCAGTAATACAATCTTTTTCGGATGCACTAGCATATACCATTATATTCAGTGTTTTTGTTTTATATTTTACTAAATATTTAAAGGGTGTAACAATGCCTCCACAGATAACAATCTTTAAGCAGTAACCACAAACATTAAGGCCTTGAGTCTTTTTAAAGATATCGATTCAAATACTAATTTGTGTTTCAGCAGCTAATTTATGTTAGATAGCCAGCCGTTCCTTACTACCACCATTAATGCTCCGACCGATGAAATCAAACAAGACAAAAACAACTTGTAATGGGAGAAAAAGGGCAGAGGATAAAGCGCACAAGTTCCCAATAGGAATTTTACAAAATAATACGGGTCAGGTGGTTGGCAACGAGAGGACCTAAACAATAACAACATTATTAAGAAACAACAACCGGGCTGCAGAGGGGGTCTAATCCTCTCCCTGGGGTACTAATCCTTAGCCACTGAGAGGTCATTATCCTCTCCCTCTTTCCAGGATATGTTTTGATAATTATGCCAGGTGAACGTCAGTATTGTTTGAATAAGAAAGCACTGTAAAAATGCAAAGCCATAGATTAGTGTCAGCTTTTATTTCTGCAAATACCAGCTGCTAGACTCCATCTCACATTTGCTCTCGGATTCCCTCCGCCAAGCGAAACATTCTCTCCAGCTGAAGAAAAAAAAATGGTTTCGACGTACGAGACCCTACGAACTTTACAACTGGGACAAACCTTACAAGGGACAAACCAAACAAGCATATTAACATGCTTATGAGTGTATTTGATTTTCTTGCAGACTTAAACATATTTCTGTCCATCTTTGCATCAGAACGCAATGCTCTGATCCTTGTGTCTCTTCAGAAAGATACTTCTCTTCATCCACCGACAAAACTTCTGTTTCGATGCTTGGCGGTAACTGATCTTTGCGTTGGAGTTGTTATTCCACCACTTGGGGCCGTTCTCCGTTTGTTTACTACCGGAACGTACTGGAAAAACACTTCCAACTTACACCGGCTGCATCGAGCTTTAAGTTTTACTTTATGTGCCGTAGCGATCTTCACATCCAGCGCCATAAGCATGGACAGACTTCAAGCCCTGTTGTCTGGACTGAGATACAGACATGTTGTAACATTACCACGAGTTCGTGCATTTATTATTTGCTCTTGGTTAATTGGTTTATCATGTGGATCGATGTTCTTTTGGAAAAGCAAAATTGCATTTACTGTAGCCTTCGTTCTTATAATAATTTCTGTATCAACCTCTGTCTTTTCCTACATAAAGATTTATCGCAAGCTTCAGCAACATCATCTTCAAGCGCACACAGTCTTACAAGAACAATCTAACGAAAGACAAGTGCCTCTGAATATAGCACGTTATAAGAAGTCAGTTTCCAGCCTATTATGGTTGCAGTTGGCATTAGTTATCTGCTATATCCCGTTTATCGTTGTGGTTATATCATCCACCTTCTGGATGATGGGAAACTCGTATCTAATCCCAGCAACGTATTTAACGACTTCTTTGTAAATCCAAGAATACAGGACTCAGCCTTGAGCTTAACGGAAGAGAATTTCGGCGACCATCCTAGCATAGCAGCAATTAAAAGCAAATCATACAACCTTGACTTTGCTTTTAAGGAAATCAACAAGGAAACCGTAACCAACTACGTACTAAAAATGAATGCCAAGAAATCCACTGGCCCCGACGGTTTCTCTCCAAAGATTGTTAAACTTTCCGCTATAGCCGTAGCTACTCCGTTAACGTCTTTGTTTAATTACTGTATTCGCACGAGTACTCTGCCCAAAGAATGGAAAATGAGTAATGTCACCCCATCCATAAGAAGGGCGATGTGACCGATAAAAACAATTACCGACCAGTCAGCGTTATCTCTGCAATCTCCAAACTATTTGAGAAAGTGCTGTTCGACCAAATGTACGCCTCCTTTGCACCAATTTTCTCGCCCAACATGTCGGGTTTTCTTAAGGGACACTCCTGCGCTACAGCGTTGATCAAATTAACAGATGATTGGAGACGCGCACTTGATGAAAAAAAAGAAGTGGGTGTAGTTGCTATCGATCTCTCCAAGGCCTTCGACTGCATTTGCCACAATCTGCTGCTAGCAAAGTTAAAAGCGTATGGCTTGCAAGAACCAGCCCTACAACTTTTAAGATCATTTTTGCATGACCGTAAACAAAGGGTAATAGGCAATAATACGTGCTCTAGCTGGTCACTTCTACAGTGCGGCGTCCCGCAGGGAAGTCTCCTTAGCCCCTTACTGTTTAACATCTTTATGAACGACATGAACGAATCTGTTTCCGTCTCTTCCCTCCGCCTCTACGCGGATGATACAACCGAATATATGGCGGACGAAAGTCCTCTTGTGCTTCAACACGTCTTAAATCAAGACATGGAAAAACTATCTACCTGGCTTAACTACAACTATCTTCAAGCCAACGGGGACAAGACACAAGCAATGATTCTTGGGAATTCAACATACAATTACGATTTGGAGTTTGATGGCACCTTAATTGATATCAAAGAACATTTAAAGATCCTTGGAGTATGTCTGGACAATAAGTTATCTTTCAAAGAACACACAAATGTAATGCTGAAAAGAGTATACGCTAAGATTGCCGCACTTCGTCGCCTCAAGCGCTTAGTACCCATAGATACTTTATTACTTTTATACAGGAGCTTTATAATACCGCATTTTGAGTATTGTAATTCTTTACTGATTGGTATAGGTAAAACGCTCAACAAAAAAGTGGAAGACGCTAACTACTACGGTCTACGAACAGTAATGAACATGGGGAAAACTTCTAATTATGAGTCATTACTCAAACTGCTGGGCATGAGAACGCTAGAACATAGACGTATTGAACAATCTCTGATAATATTTTTAAAGTGTTTTAAAGAAAATGGCCCACGTTATATCACCAACTTATTCACGCCCCGGGTCACGCCATACAATCTTAGAAGCAGCGGGCTAAACGTAAAACAACGCCCTTACAATAGTAGATTCTTCCACGGCTCGTATTCTTATATCATCTCTAGAATTTGGAATCAGTTACCGCCGGCAGCAAAAAATGCAGCAAACATTCCAGCTTTTATCAATCATCTTAATACAACAAACTTTGGTGGCTGCCAATGCAGTTCTTGTCTTAAATGATTCCTTTATAGACATGTTGTATTTTTATCGTTTTTTAATATTGTATTTTTAACACATATTTTTTAAGATGTTAATAGTATGATAATTTTGTATTTTTTAATATATAGTTTTTAAATCTTTTTTTTTAACATGTATGTCAAACACTTTTATCATGAGCCCCTGGCTCGGGAGACTTGGGCAACCACTCCCCGTGTTCTTGACGTAAAATAAATTACCTTACCTTACCTTATGACATATGGCCGAATGCCTGGAAAGAAATTTGAAATAATTTTGGACGTTACAGCAACTCTTACTTACTTAAAATCGTCTCTTAACCCTATTTTATACTGCTGGAGGACCAGAGCTGTGCGACAAGCAGCCAAGGGCGCCATCAAAAAGTTAATCTGCTGTAAATCAGTCTAGATCTTATGATGGACGTGGAATACATTCAGTGAAGAGCGACGGCCATCGCCATCTGTGGAACAGGAGAGCAATTGTAGACCTTGTTTCAATCGGTAAAACATCGTGTTGATATGCAAGGACTAAAGTAAACTTCAACTCAGCGCTACGATTATTGCATTTTACGATGAAATATCAACCAGGCTCGGTGCTACAGATCTGGTTTAGTTCATTGAATAGTATAGAAAATCGTATGAACGCGGGTGCATTTCGTTATATATGAGCACGAGTGCTGATTTTCAAGTTCTCAAAGTTGCACGAGCCGCAGGCGAGTGCAATTTGGTAACTTGAAAAACATCACGAGTGTCCACATATTACGAAATGCACGAGCGATCATACGATTTTTTTAGTTATGATATACTCAACAAAATTAAAAAAAAAAAAATAAAATCAAGAAAACGCGACCGACGCGCTTGAATGGACACGCAACTCTGTAATGGCTTCCAAACTGCTCACATGTTTTATTTCAAGTAATCAATTACAACCTTGTGACAGGTAAACCAAGCGCGATTTTTTTTTAGGAAAACGTTATGAACTTTCTGGTCAAGTTTTTTTTTTTTTTTTTTTTTTTTTAAATCAAGAGCATGAAAAATCAGTTAAGCGATGATAAGTTTGTGATAGACCAATTTCGATAAATCAAAATTCTTAGGAGACCACGAAAAAGGTATTTACAAAAGAAAAAGAACTATTCTGGACTACAATCTTATTTTTTTTATTTTTTTTTTTTTTTTTTGAGCCGTTTTTCTGAACCGGTTGTTCTACTCTCAGTTCTCTTTTCAGTTTCCCCATTAAAGGAAAAAAAAAAAAAAGGCAATGCCTTTCCCAGTACTAGTATGAATGACGTCTGCCCAATTTCTCTCTGTAGTCCAGGTGAATTTGTATTCTCGATTTCTTTTGCTTTCTTTTCTATTTTATATACACGACCAAAGAACTCCATGCTTTAAAGATTTACCGTGTATTAATAAAGGCCATCATTTCAAAGATAATATTGTAATAAATTAAGGGTAAAAGTGTTCTTGGTTTGTATTATACTTGAATTTACTTCAAAGTCACTGCAAGAACATTCATAGCCTGCGTAGCAAGCGTTTCCGTGGGGTTTGGAAACAGAGAAAAAGAAAAGAAAAAAGAAATAAAGAAAGAAAATTCATAGCTATCTTCATTTTTCTTAATGTCGGTTTCTCGTAATAATAGTAATAATAATAATAATAATAACAACAACAACAACAACAATAATAAACCTTTAACTGGCGTTTAATTCTGAGGAGGAGGGAAGCGTAAGGGAAGTAATACCGAGTCTGCGATGTAGAACTGTTGGAATGCTGCGAGAACTCGATCTAAACGTGTCTTCGATTTAACAGGCTTCCCCTTCCTTCCCACGTGTTACCGTAGAGTGTACTGGCTCGCTTAGCCTGTTTATTTTCAATTAATGGAAGTGACTGTCTGCCTGCCAGACAGCCGAGTCTGGACGTGTGTCTTTACAACGTACGTTTTAAAAATTATGGGGTCTGAGTTTTCGATACAATCAACGGTCTAAGTTTTTTCAAGATAAGCTGGGAGATAAACTAAGCTAAGCTAAGCTAAGCTAAGCTAAGCTAAGCTAAGCTAAGCTAAGCTAAGCTATGCTAAGCTATGCTAAGCTAAGCTAAGCTAAGCTAAGCTAAGGTAAGGCAAGGTAAGGCAAGGTAAGGCAAGGTAAGGCAAGGTAAGGCAAGGTAAGGCAAGGTAAGGCAAGGTAAGGCAAGGTAAGGCAAGGTAAGGCAAGCTAAGGCAAGGTAAGGCAAGGTAAGGCAAGGTAAGGCAAGGTAAGGCAAGGTAAGGCAAGCTAAGGCAAGGTAAGGCAAGGTAAGGCAAGGTAAGGCAAGGTAAGGCAAGCTAAGGCAAGGTAAGGCAAGGTAAGGCAAGGTAAGGCAAGGTAAGGCAAGGTAAGGCAAGGTAAGGCAAGGTAAGGCAAGGTAAGGCAAGGTAAGGCAAGGTAAGGCAAGGTAAGGCAAGGTAAGGCAAGGTAAGGCAAGGTAAGGCAAGGTAAGGCAAGGTAAGGCAAGGTAAGGCAAGGTAAGGCAAGGTAAGGCAAGGTAAGGCAAGGTAAGGCAAGGTAAGGCAAGGTAAGGCAAGGTAAGGCAAGGTAAGGCAAGGTAAGGCAAGGTAAGGCAAGCTAAGGCAAGCTAAGGCAAGGTAAGGCAAGGTAAGGCAAGGTAAGGCAAGGTAAGGCAAGGTAAGGCAAGGTAAGGCAAGCTAAGGCAAGCTAAGGCAAGCTAAGGCAAGGTAAGGCAAGGTAAGGCAAGGTAAGGCAAGGTAAGGCAAGGTAAGGCAAGGTAAGGCAAGGTAAGGCAAGGTAAGGCAAGGTAAGGCAAGGTAAGGCAAGGTAAGGCAAGGTAAGGCAAGGTAAGGCAAGGTAAGGCAAGGTAAGGCAAGGTAAGGCAAGGTAAGGCAAGGTAAGGCAAGGTAAGGCAAGGTAAGGCAAGGTAAGGCAAGGTAAGGCAAGGTAAGGCAAGGTAAGGCAAGGTAAGGCAAGGTAAGGCAAGGTAAGGCAAGGTAAGGCAAGGTAAGGCAAGGTAAGGCAAGGTAAGGCAAGCTAAGGCAAGCTAAGGCAAGGTAAGGCAAGGTAAGGCAAGGTAAGGCAAGGTAAGGCAAGGTAAGGCAAGGTAAGGCAAGCTAAGGCAAGCTAAGGCAAGCTAAGGCAAGGTAAGGCAAGGTAAGGCAAGGTAAGGCAAGGTAAGGCAAGGTAAGGCAAGGTAAGGCAAGGTAAGGCAAGGTAAGGCAAGGTAAGGCAAGGTAAGGCAAGGCAAGGTAAGGCAAGGTAAGGCAAGGGAAGGCAAGGGAAGGCAAGGGAAGGCAAGGGAAGGCAAGGGAAGGCAAGGGAAGGCAAGGGAAGGCAAGGGAAGGAAAGGTAAGGTAAGGTAAGAGAAGATAACACAAGATAAGACAAGATAAGACAAGATAAGACAAGATAAGAACCTTATTAACGTGTCGAAGTCGCTAGCATACAATGTATACTAATTGGGGACACCTAACTACGATTACTTATCTAATAACTAATAAAATATGAAATACATGTACGTTTGTAAGTATTTTAAAATGTATATAAAACAAACAATGACTATGCAGTAAGATCAAGTGTTAGCTGTTAAATAAAAAAGACAGTCTCTACAAGTACTTTTCAGCAGTCTTGTGAACTCAACCAATTTGATGCGCTTTTTGAAAGTGTGCAATGATTCAGAAGATCTAATAGATTTGTCGAGTTTGAACCAAATGGCATGGCCTAAATAAGTCAGGCTATGAGTAACAGTCCGAAATCTGGGTATGGTGAAATCAGAATTTCTAAGGTGATACTGAGAATTGGTAACAACAAATAAGTCCGCAATGTAAGGTGCCAGACCATTTTTGACTTTACACATTATGATTGCAATGGCTTGCAATCGTCACGTATGAAGTGTTCGTATAGTTTCGCTCTTTGCAAGAGTTCCTCATACGTCGATTTAATGTCACAATAAACAGCTCGTGGTGCTCGTTCCTGAATTCGTTCTAGTTTTCTGGCATCAGAAGAACGATAAAAATGCCAGACAGCCTGAGAGTATGTGAGATGAGGTAGTATATAGGTGGCCATTCGTTTCAAAATTACGACATGGTATACGCGGGTTTTTCTGCCGCGTATACTTGTTTACATACGTTACGTATGGGCTTTAAACTCATAGGTACGACCATTTAAATCGCGTATATACGCATTTTTAAAGGGCAACATATTTAGTTTAATTCTAGAGTGTGTTCAGACAAAGGGGGTGAAAATTTAGAGGTAGGAAGAGCCATGCTATGGCACAGGGGATTTAATAGGGGAAGCAAAATTGCTGGGTTGTCTGTACACAACCAGTGAATTGAGCGTCTCTGGAGAGAAGTCTTTACTGAAGTCGGTCAGTTCTACTACACTCAGTTCTACCAGGTGGAAGAAAATGGCATCCTGGAATCGACCAGCATAATCGATCTGTTCTGTTTGTATTACATATTTCTTTCCAGAATTAACAACCAGTTAAACCTCCTAGCTGAGGCATGGAATAACCATGCTGTACGCACAACCAATATGGGTGAACGCAGTGATTTTACAAGATATATGTAATACTGGAAATACTAGCTGTCAGGGACACATTTGATGATAACACCCAACCAGATGAATTATCTGGTGAAGACCCAATAGGACTTACACTAAAGTCACATTCTGTTTCCTAAAACTCCCCTTGAGGTATTGATATATCATAGGCTGGACGACCCACTCTTCCATTAGAAGCTGATACAGTTGGCAAAGCCCTAATGGGAATACACTGAGGTACATGAAACTGCTCTTAATGCAAACATTTCCCGTCTAAGCAGTAAATATTGCATTTGTCTCACCAGTGATTCTAGAGGCCATATCTTCTCAGCATTTGCCTTGGTACCTCTGTCCAATGAGTCAACTAAAGGATTAGCCTGCGTAACTTGGCGGTTTAGCAATTTTTGAAGCAATTTGAGGGCGAGCGCACAAAGCGACAAAACCGCGAAAACCAGCAGGAACCCCCCAGGCTCCTCGTGGCTACGCCGCATTTGGCGCTCGTTATCACGGCTTCGTCGTTTTGTTAGCGTTAGGATAAAATCTTAAACAGTCATTCAAAAGACGCATAACTGTTTCTAGAAGTTCATTCACTGGAGACCTGCGGTAACAAACATTAAATAGCAGATAGACCAAGACAAGACATTTTACCACTGCCGCCATATTGACGATTTCTAGTTAAAGCAATTTTCATTGCTATCATACACGAATAGCCATTCTCTAAAAAGGCACATTTCGTGCTGGCATATACAACGTAATTTACGATACCCACATATACGCGCATTTTAGCACGCGTATATATGGGTCCTTGTAGGACGCGTATATTTGGGCATTTATTTCGCATCTCCCCCGCCCTTGAGTTTACGCAAATATGTGGCCCTTTAAAAATGCGTATATACGCGATCTAAATGGTCGTTTATATATGAGCTTAAAGCCCATACGTAACGTATGTAAACAAGTATACGCGGCAGAAAAGCCCGCGTATACCATGTCGTAATTTTGAAACGAATGGCCAACCATAGTAGTATAGCAAATTTGACAATGTGTAATTTAGCTGATATCGGAATGAGGCTACGTGATCTCAGAAGAATACCAGTTTGACAGGAGGCTTTTCTACAAACATTGCTTACAAGACTCGAAAATGATAGTTGATCGTCTAGGGTAACCCCTAAGAGCGTTATGCCTGGTTTCTGATCAATTACAGTGTCATTAATAGGGTCTTAATAGCATTGTGTGAATCCTTATGACAGTTCCTCAGGTCCAGACTCATCACCTGATACTTTGAAAAATTTCCTTGTAAAAGTTGTTGTTGTACCACTCAGAGATGTTGTTTCCTTCCTCAGTTAAAATTTCTTTCCGCTCCGTTAGTTGTCTTCGTCACTGAAAACAGTTGGTGGTCATCCGCGTACATAAGTGACCTGTTTTCATCAATGGAGAGGTGTAGATCGTTTTGGAAAACATTTCAAAGAAGAGGCCCGAAGGCCGATCCCTGGGGACATCCTCTCGTGGTAGCGTACCAACCAATTGTTGTTTCTTGACTGATCCTAACCCTGTTTTTCCTATTTGTGAAATATTATCGCACCAGGGCTAGTGAGTTGTTAGAGAAACCGTATGCTCTCAGTTTGTTGATGAGTAGGGAGGTTTCACAGCTCTGATTCTTTCGATATGCGGTCAGGTTGTTCCTTAACATAGGGTCAATAAATGATGTGAGCAGTTTCCTCAGTAACTGCTCAAAGACCTTTCCTATCTCTGTTAGTACTGTAACAAGTCTATAATTCTTGATGTCTTGTTTATTGTCTTTCTTAAACACTGGTACCCAATCACCTTTCTTCCATTGCAGTGGCCGATCGTAAGATTCAATGCAGCAGTTTTATAAGTCAGCCAGGGGATGAGAAAGCTTCCTGTTCGCTATCTTTAAGATCTTAGGTGGTATTAGGTCGTGACCTGTGCTCTTTGGAAGAATCCAAGTTAGACAACACAACCGCAAACTTCTTCGGCTTAAGGTAATTCCTCTGAAATAGAAGTGACAATAGATTTTTGTTCAAACTTTGTCCACTGAATATTTGTCATATGATGACTTCAATTTTGAAATAAAAAAGGGGGGTGCCCATGTTCATTAAGGAGCAGTGAGGCATTGAAAATGCCCTATTTTTGCATTATTTAATGCTTATTATAAGAACGCATTCCCAGTAATTGTAACATCTTTGTAAGCCCGGACTCATAAGAACACGCATTAAACTACAGTCAATACATTGTGTCGCACCACAAATAAACGTTTAAGTTTGATTCAGACAGAAAGCTAAATCCTTGATTAAAAATTTGAACCAAATTTCTTGACGTGGTTACTGACTGCAAAATAGAAAAGACCACAGTGTATTTGCTATTTTTCTTATTTATTCAATTTTCAGCAATAGAAATTAGATCAGTCTTTTCTCACGCAAAGCTTATGATTAGTTGATTACAATGACTGGAAAAAAAATTGGGGTGCCCATGCTCGTTGGTGAGCTGGAGCCATTTTTCAACTGACAGAGGTCAATATCAAGGCAAATCCGTCATGTTTTCAATGTGCGCGTGCACAAGCGCGCGCTAATGACGCCATAAATTATGCGCAGTAAGGATGCGCAATGCAAATGTGAGGAATGACCTTAAGGGCTTGGAATTTAAATTGTGAGGAGTCGCCGGCAGGTCGACAATTGCAGCTTTGGTTTATCGTATGCACATTCGCATGATGATACAGTTGGTCCTCAGACATACCTAATAAGTGAGTGTCACCAATGTCATTAGCCAGTGAAGGAAAATATTTGGCAAAGTGCTCCTGTCAAGGTTCTTAGTTATCGAGACACCCGACGGTCTCAGTTTTTCAAGGTCTGAGGTCGAGACACCCGGCAAGCAACTCCCGTACTGCCAAGGAAACTCACTCAGCAAAATGTAAATAAAATAACAAGGAGCAAAAAAGACAGGGCAGCGTAGCTAATTTTCGATTAACAGGAAGACAGAGCGATTTTAAAACAGACAATAACTTACCTTGTACAAGTACGACTAATTTTCCATTGAAAGCTCTTTCACAAAACAGGTAAAACTAGCTATGTATTCTGATTTGCCTGTCAAAGGGGACAGGATATCAGCTACGTGAGCTGACAACTCGTAAGCGAAGTTGTTAACGCAAGATACAATAGGTCTTGATGGTATGTTTGGCTTGTGAATCTTAACTGATATCCTGTCCCCTGTGACAAACTTACTGCATGGGTTGCCCCGGCCCCAACGGCCACTTTATCAAATTTGACCTATACAGAGAATCTAGAAAAGATGCATGCGATTTATTATTTTACCGAACATTTGAAACGACACACTGAATGAACGAATGCTTCAAATTATTTCATTTTAATCGAAAGCTAACGTTGCCTGTGTTTCAAAGAGCTTAAAAATAGAAACAGAACGCAGGGCTCTGTCCGGTACTCCTTTGAGTCAAATTTAAAGAAGACGCTCTTCACCGAGTGCAATTCACTGTACCCCAAGTTCTAGGCTGATTTACAAAAGTTCAGTTGTTTGATTGTGTCCTTGGCTGCTTGTCGTACACTTCTGATCCTCCAGCAGTAAAGAATCGGGTTTAGAGACGAATTAAGGTAGGTAAGAGTTGCAGCAATTTCGAAAGCAACTAGAAACTTGCCTCTAGATATTCGGCCATGAGTTATGGGATTAACCGTTACGAGAAACGGAATGTAGCAGATAGCTAAAGTCAGCTGCACCCATAATGCGCTAGAAACTGTCCTCTTGTATCGTGTTATATTCAGAAGCACTTGCCTTCCGTTAGGTTGTCCAGGGGGTACTGCGTGTACTCGAAGCTGACGTTGTCGAAGCTTGATATAAATCTTTGCATAGGAGAAGACGGAGGTTGTAAGGGAAAGTATTATAAGGGCAAAGAATACCGTAAGGGCAATTTCAATTTTCCAAAGGTATATCGATGCATTTGTTATACCAATGATCCAAAAGCAAGTGATAGCTGTACGAACTCGTGGTAATGTTACAACGTGTCTGTATCTGAGTCCGGAAAACAGAGCTTGAAGTCTATCCACGCTTATTGCCGTGGATGTCAAGGCTGATACGCCACATAAAAGAAGACTTGAAGTGATATTTAGTCCATTTACATAAAGCAAAGCTTTACTGCTCATCCCAGCTGCAGCATAAGAGAAAAACAAAACGGCGAAAAGTGGTTGCGAAATAACCCCAACACAGAGATCGGTGATTGCCAGGCATCGAAACAAAAGCTTTGTCGGTGGATGAAGAGAAGTCTCTTTATGAAGAGCAACAAGAATCAGAACATTGCCCAGTGATGCAGTGATGGACAGAAAAATATTCAAGGCTGCAATAAATTCAGATACGCTCATTAGCATGTTAGTATGCTTGTTTGGTTCATGTCCCTTTTGATATTTCTGTCTACAGCCGAGTTCGCCGTGGCTCGTACGTCGAAACTATCTTTCTTTCTTTTTTTTTTTTTTTTTTTTTGTTCAATTTTGAGACCGAGTGTTTTGCACAGTGAAGGGAATATGAGATGTAAGCTAACAGCTTGTTTCTGCAGAAATACAAACTGACACACATCTACGGTATTCTATTATCCAACTGCAGCGAATACCGTCCAAATGACAGTACAAATATACAGCGATGTTTTACTGTTATTTGTACAGCAGAAACCTGTTTGCCGTACAGGTTGGCGCGCCCACGAAAAACTGTCACACTCTCCCTCTTTCATTGATAAATTTATCGACTTTATGTCACCTTACTTTATGTTTATTGACTTTATGTTATGTTAAATTTATTGACGTTTGTGTCACCCATACCATGATTTTCATCAGCAGTTGAGTAATAAATCTCTTATTAGATGTTTTGGTGTGTAGTATCGCTTTATATTTTTACTCGTTGTTTGTATTTTGACTCGCCCCACGGGCTCGTCAAAATCCGGCTCAACTCGCAAAAATATGTAGCGATACTACGCACCAAAACATCTAATAAGATATATGTATTTTTCACAGTTCTGTCTAATTTAAACATTACTGGCATTTACCTGGCATAATTACCAAAACGTCACCTGTATAGCAATCGGACGTCGACATGACTACTTATTCGCATTACATTTTAAGCTTTCATATTATTTAACTTTTTAAAGTTTTTCCGTGCTTTTAGCGGGCGTTCATCGATTCTTGCCGATTATCTATGTAACGGGATATCATAGACCATAAACTGAGTCATCAAAAACTAACCAACTCTCAAACTTGTGTTAAGACATGACTCCGGGTCTAAGGCATGGGTCGCAGTTGGGAAATCTTTGCCAGAATCTGTTCACTTTGCGGTGGAAATCTGTCATCGCCGGCCTTTGCCTAGTGCGACGGCTGGGTTTCTGCTTTGGCAACAACTGTGCGAATCGGCAAACATCAAAGACTCCGTAGTGTTTCGAGCCAAACAATGGGAATCACAGCGATAATTGTCAACACTTGTCAACGTAACATGAAAAACGATATGCGCGGGAAGTTCAGTTCTAGTTCGCGCCTTTCATCATGAAAAGACGTGGCTATTATTATAATCCCGCACAATTTCAAGGTTTTCAAGGTTTTTACGGCGATAGCATGGAATATCTGCATTATGCTCCCGTCTACCCTGATATGACTGGAAGGGGAACGCAACCGAGCACTTCACATGCAAGGATTGCACAGGAAAACACTCTACCGGCCAGGTCCATGCAAGCAAGTGCTTCAAAAGCGTCGTCCTCTTCATCTTCCCAATCGTCTCCTGATCCTGAACCCGCAGATACTGGAAAACGATCTTATGAAAGATGGTCAGATGACGAAGAAAGAATGCTATCAACCTGTGGGCCGACAATTTCGATCGCATCAAAAGCAGTCAAGCCCGCAAAGCTTGGGATGACACTGCCAAGCAAATAAATTTGAAATCTGGTACTGACAAATATCTCCCACTAGTGCGACCCTCCGTTTCTGTCTAAAAGTTTTCCTTTCCCGTTGCGGTTTCAAATTTTTGTGGTTTTTTAACCGGCAAAGATGAAAACTTTTCCCAAGTGCGACCCACACCTAATTTGCATAAAATCTAAAAACAACCATAACTTTTCAACTTTTTACCTTCAATGCCGTCAGATTTGACAGCAATATGAAAGATATAAGTGCTAGATAACTATGTGGGAAAGGGAAATGGAGTGCTTGCATTTTGCAGTGAGTCGGATTTTTGTGATTAAT